>NC_066579.1:297332223-297632223 GCF_024323335.1 Lathyrus oleraceus
TATTACTACCCTATTTATCAATCAACCATTCTTCATTCATTCAATACCATCTTTTTTAGATCAATCATACTTCTCCTTAGACTCATTGTCTATCCTTTTAGGACGATTTAACGATAGTCCACCTCATCAATTGAGAGTTGTTTGGGACTACACCCAAACACTTAATTCAGTCTTTCCTTTTGGCTTTACCCTATAGTGGCGGTCTTACTAGCCCACGTACTAGTAAATGCCTACCTTTCTCTTTGATTCAGAGTCTATCTCCTTCTTGGATCTAAGATACTATTTTTATTTAATCTCGAACTATTTGTTCCCCATTCAGTGATACACTATTGCTTGTACTACAATACTGCAATCATTCCTTGAAGTGGTGGTTTTCTTGTGAGTCCCCGTTGCTTAGACAAATATCTCTCTCTCCTCGTTTCATGGCAATTAACCTCTGAAATTGGGTTTGTCTTGTGAGTCCCCGTGGCTTATACAAATACCTTTTGTTACCATTCTGTTGGTACAAATCATACTCTTCATCATTATATGTCTCTCTCTATTCTCGTGGTTCCGAACTACGATTGCTCTGACTTTCTAATTTCACAATGAGAATACGTAGGCACGAGGATACGAATCCTTGGCAAGCATACTTCTAATTATTCCTCCTTCCGCCTTAGGGCATCACTCATATCTTTCACTATCCATTATCTACCTTCGACCATAAATCGTTCACCTAGTGGCATATTATTTCTTTGACAGTCGAAACACACTTTCTTTGGATATCCATATTCACCCTTTTGGGATGCCTAACGTAAATTCCACATTTCTACCTAGAGTTGTTTGGGGCCATACCCCCAACCACTTAATTCCTTATTTTTTGCTAATCACCTTATAATGGTGGTCCTACTAGTCCATGTATCGGTTAAAGATGTTTCCCTCTATGGTATGAATCTCATTTCTCTTATGGATTCCAATACACTTTCACCTTTCGATTTCAAACAATACTTCTTCAGTCACTTATCACCAAATATTCAATTCTGCGACTTTGGTCACTTCATTCCATTCGTCTCCGTGATACATTCATATTCTACCTCCCTTCACTCCATGTGATACACCAGTTATCATTGAGCTAAATACACTACCTCTTTGTGCTCCTCCTTGTATCATCTTGTGTACCAAGAGATGTTTGGGACTATGCCCAAACACTTAATTCATTCTTTCTTTTTGGCGTTACCCTATAGCGACGGTCCTACTAGCCCGCGTACTGGTAATAACCCTCTTACTCTTGGGTTCATCTTTTCACCCTCGTTGGAGTTCAAAACACTATTCTTTGGTTCAGACCATACCTTGATCACACTCCTTTTCACCTCCCATCTCTAGTTCCTTGAACTAAGAAGCTCTGAATTCCTCATTGCACTATGAGGATACGTAGGCATGAGGGCCTCAATCCTCACCGAGCACTCTATCTATTTCCCTTCCTTTCCCATTCTTTTGCGAGTAATCTTTAGATATAACACTTATTCAAGCGAGAACAATCAAAATGGTTCCCATGGTGTATCATGGGTGTTTGGGGTGATAATACCTCCCTCTTGCATAATCGACTTCCTTACCCATCATATCTCTCTCCCCTGGGTTTTATCGATGTTTTCCCTTTCCTTTTGGAATAAATAAAGTTTGATGGCGACGCTATTGTATGTTCGAGCGTGCGATACATTCAGGTATATTTTCGTTATCCTCAACGTGACCCTTGTGTTATAAAAACCTACTCATGATTTTAACTCACATCCGCACTCCTAATTCAAGTAAAAATCGTTTGTCCATTAAACTCCATGTCTGAAGCAATATGAACAAGCCCGATATTAACATGCTCCAAAAGCTTAGATGCTAATAGTTAGTCAAATGCGAAATGGACACTAGATCCTGACTTAAGAAATCAATCCTTGCCATAACCTAAAGTATATATAACCATTGGCTAGCTAATATTGTAACGAGATGAAAGTGCTACGATGAAATTTAGACTTGGAAATACAAACCATTTAGATTTATTGACCTTGCTGAATTGGTGAGGATAAAGTAATGTGATGTGCAATGTTAATGATGAATCTAAAATGAGATGTAATGAGCAAAAAATGACCGAAAAAACTTGTAAGCCGATCCATCCAAAGGGCTTGTTTCTACACCTTATAATTATGAACTATGCCATGTTTACCATGAAATATAAGCTTTTAAGGTGATTTAGGAGTAACACAAATGATGAGGTGACCTATGATTATATACCACCATGACTGAATGAATGACCGATCAAACAATCAAACAATAGAGTAACTATTCATGGTTTAATCAGACACACCAATATAATGACCCATATCATCACTAAAGTAAATGCACAATGATGCTCTCATTTACATAGAATCTTTGATGGGTTCTAGACACCTAGATGTAAGCTGGCCAAGATCCACAATGCAAAGAGATATGGAAATTAGGGTTTTGAAGCTTTGTTAAACATATGTTGTGACAACAATAAGAAAAACCTAGTTTCTTCCTCCAAGTGGACCACCAAGTCCTAAGTCTGTGCAATATGTTTTCTTGTTATGAACACTAATGACAATTTTAAACTACCCGGATAGAATTGGGGTATGACAGATGCCCCTATCTAACTGCCTTAAACCCGAGAGAAATGAACCACAATGGGGTTCATTTTCAGGGTAGAATTCAATTAGATATGAGAATACCCCAAAATTTTGTCTGTTGAAAAGTGGGAATGCAATGCAAGGATGAGCTATGGTAAAATAGAAATGAGATAGCAGAGTGCAGTTTTGAACATAATGTAATACCCCAAAATTTACCCTTCATTTTTCATGGAAGCATGGGATTATGTTTCACACTGCATTAGCATCATACTAGGTCATACTCATTGCATACTGCATTAGTGACATGGAAATCAAGGTTTGATTGATCACTTCTTAACAGAAGGAGCCCACACAAAGCAAGATTGAGATTTGGACTTCATTTTCTAAATGTACAAGTCTCAAGGGTCTCGGGGTGGTCCAGGTATCTTATTGTGGTCTACAGTTCATCAATGGATAATTTAGAGCTCCTAGAGTGTGCATCTGGATTTAATCAGAAATTAGGGTTTCATGGTTGTTGCACTCACTTTAAGCCAATTTTCCATCAATATGAAAGCTCCATTTGAAAGTTTCTCCAACAAGAAAGTTGTTCCTCTTGTTCCAAGATTTCTAGAGATATAAAGTTTGCTCCATTTGGATCAATATTGAGAAAGTTATGCTTGGTCAAAGTGAGACATTATTTTAGGACACTTAGAAAATTTTCTAAGTCCAAAATCTTCAAAGTTTGTCAAGACTTTTTGGCCAATTTTCTTGCACTTCAAGGCATCTTTTGAAAATACTTTCTTCATAACAACTGTACCTTGCCATGTCCTCTTTCACCTCCTTTTGGAATCATCCCATTTGGATAATTGGTTTGAGAGATGCACTCATCTAAAGTTGGCATCATGAACTGAATTTCTAGGCAGCATGTTAGGCCAAACTGGCCCAACCTTTTGGCATGATGAAACCTGAACTTTAAGGTGTCATACCCCAAAATTTACCCTTCATTTTTTATGGAAGCATGGGATTATGTTTCACACTGCATTAGCATCATACTATGTCATACTCATTGCATACTGCATTAGTGACTTGGAAATCAGGGTTTGATTGACCACTCCTTACCCAGATGGAGCCCACACAAAGCAAGACTGAGAATTGAACTTCATTCTCCAAATATACAAGTCTCAAGGTGGTCCAGGTATCTTATGGTGGTCTACAGTTCATTAATGGAGGATTCAGAGCTCCCAGAGTGTGCATCTGGATTTAATCAGAAATTAGGGTTTCATGGCTACCTGCAACATGAAATGTTTGGTTGGAAGTAGAGGGTCTCATTCATGTCATGATTAGAGAGGCATCTTGGCCTAGGAAGATTCACAATTATCTCAGAAAGATCCATTGGCAATCAGTGCAATCAGTTCCTAACCATTTTGCCCTAAAATTAGGGTTTGGTATAAAATCAGTTTAATTCTGATTCCTTGGGTGAAACTATTTTCCATGGCCCTCCATATATCCACAAGGGTCTACATACAAAAAATCAGCTCTTCATTTGAGCCAGAGGTGCTTCAATTGATCAATGGAATCGGGAATCAGACAGTTTGGGAATAGTCAACTGTGGGGCCAGAAAAGTCAACTCCTGACATTTTGAGGGTGGAATCTCAAAATCCATGCCTAAGGGAGCCTACATGTGAAATTTGATTAAGGTTGGATCATGGATTCATCATTTAATCAGGAGTTGGAAAAGTTACTAAATATGGAAATGGTTGACTTTCCATTTAGGGCAAGTTCTCATGGTTGTTGCACCCACTTTAAGCCCATTTTCCATGAAGATGCAAGCTCCATTTGAAAATTTCTCCAACATGAAAGTTGTTCCTCTTGTTCCAAGCTTTCTAGAGATATAAAGTTTGTTCCATTTGAATTAGAATTGAGAAAGTTATGCTTGGTCAAAATGAGACATTATTTTAGAACACTTAGAAAATTTTGTAAGTCCAAAATCTTCAAAATTTGTAAAGACTTCTTGGCCAGATTTCTTGCATTTCAAGGCATATTTTGAAAATACTTTCTTCATGACAATTGTACCTTGCCATGTCCTCTTTCACATCCTTTTGGAATCATCCCATTTGGATCATTGGTTTGGGAGATGCAGTCATCTAAAGTTGGCATCATGAACTGAATGTTTAGGCAGCATTTAGGCCAAACTGGCCCAACCATTTGCAGATGGTGAGACACGATTTTATGGCCATTTTTCACCTCTTTCCACTCATCATATCAACTTGTGTTCAACATGAAAGATGTTAAGCTCCATGAAATCTTCCTACTGTTTGCATTGCCTTGCCATTTGGTCATGTATTCATCAACATACAAAGCCTCAAAGTCACCCTGTTGGATTGTTTCCTTGCCAGACCAAGACAACCAATAATGCTGCACAAACGATCATCCCATTCTTTACCTCATTTGGCCGTGTAATTTTGTTGTCCATTAACTTAAGTTTTTCCAAAATTAGAAGCTTACTTTCACCACCTCACTTTTGTATCATAGAGCACATAACCAAAACCAAATATTTAAGCCCATTAGACACTTCAAATCCAACATATATAAACACAAAAAACCCTAATCTGAAGGTGGTGGCTGCAAAACTTTCGAGCAAAGCAAGCAAAGGCAAGTTGGCAAGGCTGGTTTTCATTTCATTTTCCATTTCCCAAGCATTGAAGCACCAAGAGCATCTCATTTCCCTCCATTCCTCCAATACCAAGAGGCAGTGGACTGTTTTCCACTAGGTACCTTTACTACTCTCTTCCATGGCCTTGCTCATTTCATGCTCATTCATACTTGTTCATTACTTGTTCATTTCATGCTCACCATGCTTACTTCATTTTATTTTTCCATTATGCCATGCTTGCATCATGTCGTGTTCCATGTTAATACTATGCAATTTTTGTTTATAAGACCCTCAACATGAGGCATTGCTTTTAACTTTGAGTTTGTGATGTTGTTTTCTATTCATATCCGTGTGCGTGTGGCTTCCTTGTTGTCCATATTTCTCTATGCTAAGGCCATTATTTTCACTGAAATAAAATATCATGTTGTTCTACTCGTTCCATACTAGAACTTTGGTTTTTACTTCATGACGTTTGGTACACTATAGCATGAGCATTGTTGTGTGGAAAAATGGAAAAATACGTTGTATATGGTCGCGTTTCACTCCTGTAAGGCTAGGGTTTCCTTGGCTTGTGAGAAAGACCAGACGTGTCACGCCGTAGGCCGTTAGATCGTGTGTTTGTCTTCTAATCTCGTCCGTCCAGGCCTGTTTTGTCTTCTTGTGACTTATAGCCAGCGTGAATGATTGATAAGGGTCACATGAATTATTTTAAATAAATGTTATTTCATATTATGTCACACTGGGCATATAATAGGTGACCAACCAAAGCGTGAATTGGGGAATATTCCCACGACACTCATCATCCAAAAGAGGGCTAAAAGCAAAACTCGATTATAAGATGGACATTCGATTAAAAAAAAAGGGATACGAATCTTACTCGACTGGGGAAGAACAAAAGGCTTCGTCCAACGAGTGTATGAGATATATTATCTATTATCGTCAGAACGTAGATAACATACTCGCATGGAAGATTATCCGCAACCTGTTACTGGGTTAATAAAGGATAAATCGACCGAAGGGAGAGGACATCGAGATACCGAATACTAGGTATACAGTGATGACCAATCCAGGGGGAAGAAACAATCGTGACCAACAAAAGGGTAAATGAAAGATGACTTGCTGGGGATATATTGCTTTATCAGAGCAATTATCCAAGAGATATATCACCGGGGGTGAAGGACTTATCAATACCGAATATTGGATAATGATAACCGTCAAGGAGGGGATTACATCTATCGGATACTGGGCAGAAAACCACGAACAAGTAACCGTCATCGATTAGGATGAACAAAAGGTTAACTCTGCAAGGGGATGAAATAGGGTTTACAACTACCGGTATAAAGGTAAAAAACCACAGATTCTGTCGGGGCGAAGATGGATAATTACTGGTTACTGAGCAACTATTCATCCATACCACAGGGGAGTGCAGGGAACAGTCATAAAAGGCCAGTCTAGGATCAAACTAGATAGGCACGATGAAACAAAGTTTGTCCCTATGAGGATATAACTCAATGGGGAAGTCCATCCCAATATATGTGTTGGGAGGCAACAAAAACAACCATTATCCACGAGGATATAACTCGGTGGGGAATATGGAAGGAAAGATAAACACTTTCTGCTTAAGGGGCTGACTCTATATGGGGAGATCAGGCACGGACATCTGCTTGGGGAAATGTATTACCAACTAGCAGGGGATAACAAACAAAGATATATGGCAAAGAATGCAATCATGAATATCTGAATGTTTGAAAATTATATGCACTCATGCGTGGTTTATGTATGATGAATGCTGACAAACAGACATTTCTAACACAAACATGGTCCAAAGAATAAGACATCTGGTACTACATCTCGAGAGAGAAAGCTAGGACCACATAGATCTCTGCAGGGGAATGAGCATCCATCATTCCAACTGGGGCAAAGTCGTTACACAGATGAGCTCCGATGTGGAAGCAGCTCTACTAGGGAAGTTATCCAAGAGGAGGATGGATCTCTGAAAGGGAACAACCATAACCAGAATCTTCCAAAGATCATCAGATACTGTCCTACCAATGAGATCATTTCTGCTGAGGAAGGAGAGATGAATAATCTTATTCAACACTCTGCTTGAGAGAAAGAACCATAAGAGGTTTCGGAGGAAGAGGACACAAGCATGCCAGGAACATGAACAAATGTCTTACCCTGTCGAGAATCTTACCATCCTTGGGAGAGCACTGAAGACATCCTCAGTATCCCTTTGTCATTGTGAATATTCACCATGTTTAAAAACTAATTATGAACGATTTAATTAAAACAGTGATATTTTTTTTCAATTAAAACATGTAAAACATTTGTTGAAATATAAACAAATAAGAATGCAAATAATTGGATAAAGGCTCAAACTTATTTGATGGAATGGTAGTCTGCAGATGGCAAGACTCCATAGATCTTTACAAATTTGAAATTGGTGATATATATTGGAAAAGGGCTACATTGAACATAATGACCATTTCTCCACCAATTCTGAATCCGATGTATTTGAAACTTTGGTTGATGATGAATGAGTGAGAATCTTTGACGGATGGCAGTTGTAGCACAAAGTCTTGTCAGGATGCAGTTACTTGCCAAATCCCTATTATTCTGCCTAGATTGCCCTAGGGTGAGGTACTCAATCTAGCGGGATATATACATTCATTTTTTATGTCTCTAACGTTTTCCTGGATCGCCCTTTCAGGTTTTCAATCCACCGAGACGCTCATTTTTGCCTAAGTCGCCCTTTCGGGTTTTCAACTTAGCGAGCTATTCTGTTTTTATTTTATTTTTAGGCGAAGTATTTCTTGATTGCATCTGAGTTCACAGGACGAGTGAAATCCTCCCCATCCATAGTTGTGAGTTTCAATGCACCGCGTGAAAAGGCTCTCTTAACAACATATGGACCTTCATAGTTTGGAGTCCACTTTCCCCTAGAATCGGGCGCGAAAGACAAGACTTTCTTGAGCATAAGGTCGCCTTCTCAGAACACACGAGGCTTGACCTTCTTATCAAAGGCTTTCTTCATCCTTTACTGATATAAATGACCGCGACACATGGCAGTCAATCTCTTTTCTTCAATCAAATTCAACTGGTCATAACGACTCTGAACCCATTCAGCATCAGTCAACTTGGCTTCCATCAAGACTCTCATTGATGGGATCTCCACCTCTACTGGGAGCACAACCTCCATGCCATAAACGAGAGAGAAAGGGGTTGCTCCTGTTGAAGTGAGGACAGATGTACGATATCCATGTAAAGCAAATGGCAGCATCTCATGCCAATCTTTATACGTGACAACCATCTTCTGGATAATTTTCTTGATATTCTTATTAGCAGCTTCAACAACCACATTCATCTTGGGTCTGTAAGGAGAGGAATTATGATGTGCAATCTTGAACTCACTACACAGCTCTTTCATCATTTTGTTGTTCAAGTTAGATCCATTATTAGTAATGATCTTATATGGCACACCATATTGGCATATGAGTTGATTCTTGATAAACTTCACAACCACCTGCCTGGTCACATTTGCGTATGATGCCGCTTCAACCCACTTAGTGAAGTAATCAATTGCTACGAGAATGAATCTGTGTCCATTGGACGCTTTCGGCTCTATCATGCCAATCATGTCGATTCCCCACATAGAGAAAGGCCATGGTGATGAAATCACATTCAAAAGTGTCGGAGGAATATGAATCTTATCCGCATAAATCTGAAACTTATGGCATTTCTTCACGTATTTGCAGCAGTCAGACTCCATTGTCAGCCAATAGTAGCCTTCTCTCAACATCTTCCTAGTCATGGCATGTCCATTGGAATGAGTATCAAATGAACCCTCATGGACCTCAGTCATCAACAGGTCTGCTTCGTGTCTATCCACACATCTAAGCAGCACCATGTCAAAATTTCTCTTATAAAGCACATCACCATTGAGGTAAAAACTTCCTGATAATCTCCTCGGAGTCTTCTTATCTTTCACAGATGCCCCAGGCGGGTAAATCTGGCTCTGAAGGAAACACTTGATGTCATAGTACCATGGCTTATCATCTTTTACTTCTTCAACTGCAAACACATGAGCTGGTCTATCCAAGCGCATCACAGTGATATTGGGAACTTTATTCTAAAGTCTTACCACAATCATTGAAGCAAGTGTAGCAAGAGCATCTGCCATCCGATTCTCATCTCGAGGAATATGATGGAAGTCAACCTCAGTAAAGAATGTTGAAATCCTCCTCGCATAATCCCTATATGGAATGAGGCCAGGATGATTCGTTTCCCATTCACCCTTAATCTGATTAACAACGAGGGACGAATCACCATAAACATCGAGGTGTTTGATCCTAAGATCAATGCACTCCTCCAATCCCATAATACAAGCTTCATACTCAGCCATATTATTCGTGCATTTGAAAGTTAGCCTTGCTGTAAAAGGAAAATGTATGCCCTGAGGAGTAATAATCACTGCCCCAATACCATTTCCATATTGATTTACAACGTCATCAAATACCATACTCCATCTGGAACCAGGCTCTGGCCCTTCATCGAGCATAGGCTTATCACAATCTTTCATTTTCAAATACAGAATCTCCTCATATGGGAAGTCATACTGAACGGACTGATAATCCTCAATCGGCTGATGTGCCAAGTGATCTGCCAAGATACTACCCTTAATAGCCTTCTGAGCTCGATACTCAATATCATACTCAGATGACAACATCTGCCAACGGGCAATCCTCCCAGTTAAAGCAGGCTTCTCGAAGATATACTTGATTGGGTCCATTCTGGATATCAACCAAGTCGTATGATTTAACATATACTGACGTAAGCGCTTAGCAACCCAGGCCAAAGCACAACATGTTTTCTCGAGCATTGATTATCGAGACTCACAATCAGTAAACTTCTTACTCAAATAATATATGGCATACTCTTTCCTTCCTGATTCGTCCTGCTGACCAAGGACACAACCCATTGAGTCTTCAAGAACAATCAGATACATAATCAATGGTCTTCCGTCCACAGGCGGAGACAGGATCGGAGGCTCAGACAAATACTCTTTAATACTGTCAAAAGCTTTCTGGCAATCCTCGGTCCAATCATGGGACTGATCTTTCCGGAGGAGCTTGAATATCGGTGCACATGTGGCAGTCATGTGGGATATGAATATGGAAATATAATTCAAGCGGCCAAGAAAACCTCGGACTTGCTTCTCAGTTTTGGGCGCAGGCATATCTTGTATTGCTTTGACCTTTGCAGGATCAACCTCAATACCTCTTTCACTAACAATAAAGCCCAATAGCTTACCGGAACGGACTCCAAATGTACACTTGTTGGGATTCAGGCGAAGCTTGTATTTCCTTAAACGCTGAAAAAGTTTCAACAGGTGTTCTACATGTTCAACTTCCATTCTTGACTTAGCAATCATATCATCAACATATACCTCGATCTCCTTATGCATCATATCATGAAACAAGGTAGTCATAGCTCATTGATACGTGGCTTCGGCGTTCTTCAAACCGAAGGGCATCACTCGATAACAGAATGTTCCCCAAGGTGTGATGAATGTTGTCTTCTCCATATCCTTGGGTGCCATTTTAATCTGATTATATCCAGAAAATCCGTCCATAAATGAGAAGATATTGAATCTAGCTGTATTATCTACCAACATATCAATATGTGGTAGAGGAAAATCATCTTTCGGACTAGCTTTATTCAAGTCTCTATAGTCCACACACATCCGGAATTTTCCATCTTTCTTAGGCACGGGCACAATATTGGCCACCCATTGAGGATATGTAGAAGTCACCAGAAACCCCGCATCAATTTGCTTCTGAACTTCTTCTTTGATCTTCACTGCCATATCGGGATGAGTTCTTCTGAGCTTTTGCTTCACAGGCATGCACTCAGGTTTCAAAGGTAGGAAATGTTGCACAATATCAGTATCTAGACCAGGCATGTCTTCATATGACCAAGCGAAGATGTCAACATATTCTCGTAGCAATTCAATCAACCCCTTCTTAACAGACTCTTCCAGGAGTGCCCCAACCTTTACTTCTCGCACACAATCTCCAAACCCTAAATTGATTGTTTCTAGATTCTCAAGATGGGGCTGAATGATCTTCTCTTCATGCTCCAGTAGACGGGTAATCTCGTCAGGAATCTCTTCAACATCATCTTCTTCCGCCTCAAATACAGGGAATTCAAAGTTGGGAGATGGTGTTGGATCATTATGTTCAATGGGTTTGATCAACCTACATAATGATTTTGGATATAAAAAGCTTTTAGAATTCAAGCAAGGCAAATCATTATGCAGATGAAAAAAATTGATTTTATTTTATCTTTTTAGGGTTTTATGTGATCACCAATTTCATGCAAAAAAAAGCGAAAAGGGGAAAAACAAACATTTAACATGAATTTACTGAATGAAAGTATCATTGCATTTATGCGCCAACAATGTCATCATTTCTCCTTTTGGCATGGGAGAAGGGTTTTCAAACATAATGAACATTACTTTGACTTACGGATAACTGTTGGAATATCCACAGCGATCCAATTATTGCAGATCCCTCCAGGGATGATGAAGTTGCCAGAATCCTCATCGTCCTCTTCCAAAATGGCATCATCCTCTTTATCCTGACCAGTGTGGATGAAACCTCCACTCTTGAACAAACCTTGCTTGTAGAAGACCCCAGAAGAATAGCCTATGTCAGCCCGGGACTTGTTGTCTTCTAACTCAATCATTTGCCCCAATCCAGCAGTTGCACCATGCTCAATGGCTAACTTCGCATCTTTGTAGGAAGCAAATGAAGGAGTTTTCTTCTCAACAGGCTCAGCAATAGATAAAGCTTGGAACGGAGTTCCAACTTCATCCTCAGCATCTATGTATGAGAAGGAAGATAAATGGCTAACCAGGAGAGCCCTTTCTCCCCTACCACTACCAGCTTCCTGTTTTTTACAAATTTCAGTTTCTGGTGTAGGGTGGATGTCACGGCGCCTACCTCGTGAATCCATGGTCTGCCTAATAGACAACTATATGATGGGTGAATGTCCATAACCTAGAAGGTAATCTGGAAATCACTTGGTCCGATTTTGACTGGGAGATCAACCTCACCAATCACAATTTTTCGAGACCCATCGAAAGCCTTCACAACTACCCCACTCTGCCTCATGGGAGGCCCCTGATATGACAACTTCGCGAGAGTGGTCTTCGACAATACATTCAATGATGACCCAGTGTCCACCAACACATTGGACATGGCGTCGTCTTTGCAGCTCATAGATATATGTAATGCCAAGTTGTGGTCTTTTCCCTCCTCGGGGAGATCAGAGTCACAAAAACTCAAATTGTTACAAGCGGTGATATTTGCAACAATGCTATCAAAATGTTCTAGCGTGACATTGTGATCTACGTATGCCACATCCAACACCTTCTGCAGAGCCTCCCGGTGTGGTTCTGAATTCAATAGTAGTGATAACACAGATATTTTGGATGGCGTTTGTAGAAGCGGGTCTACAACATTGTACTCGCTCCTTTTGGTGAGCCTCAGCATCTCATCACAATCTTCTTTCGTATTGCCACTCGGGCCAACAGAAGCAGGAGTTTTCAACATGGAGGCGGGCTTAGCAACAAGTGCCGGATTTAGAGTGCTCACAGCATTCCCAATTGGGCGTTCAACAAAATCAGCGTCAACACTTCCTCGAGCATCAGCCTGGGGTTTCACCAGAGCTGAAAATACACGACCGCTGTGGGTCAAACCACTGATGTCCGTAATGTTTACAACAGACGAAGAGGGCAAGGGAACTTCTTTCCCATTTTCCACTGCTACAACATTGTAGCGATAAGGAACCGCCTTCTCGGAGGAGTACGGTTCAGGTCCGGCTGGCTTGATAGTCAGAGCTGGAGAAACTTTCTGCTTGCTACCATCATACTTGATGACAACAGGCTCAGGTATCCGGAATACCGGAGAAATTACGTTGACTTCGAGCTCATCTTCGTCAACATTTCTATTTTGAAGGATCTCAATGACTCCCTCATCCAACATCTCTTGAACATCTCTGTGCACCTGGCGACATCCTCTCTGATTGACAGAATAGACTCTGCATCTATCATGGTCATGCTCATAATGGCTATAATCACACAGCAAGCGATGCATCTCAACCAGCGATTGTCGGATATGGCTGACATATTTAACTTTGTACTTGCCAAGACAACCCTGGACCATATTAACAGGCTATCCATGCTCGGGCAATGGGTTCTTCTTCACATTCGAACCTACATCCTCGAAAAACAAAATCCCGCTTCTCACAAGGTCTTGAACCTTGGTCTTCAAGGGATAAGAATTCTCCACATCGCTTCTGAGAGCACCGGAATGATACACACAATGAAGCTCAAGCTTGTACCACCACTGGGGGTTAGCAGGTACAGCGGGAGGGTCTCGCGGAGTGATTAACTTTCTATCGACCAGAGATGGATAGAGTTCAACATAAGTCATCGGAATTGGATCAAAGGTGACCCTCTTCCTCTCATAACTGGTGCTGACATTGTTGTTGTTATTTCGAGGCTGGTAGGCCTGCTGTTGCGGACGCTGTTGTTGTTGCTGATATTGCTGAGTTTGCGGTTGTTGATAATTTTGAGCTTCCCTGAAAGCAGGTGCTATATGAGCCACCTGATGCTGATTATTGACTGGGCGAGCAATCTTCCTCTTTATAGAGGGTCTTCTCTTGACATGGAAAGACACAGCATGCGCCTCTCCCTCCTTCTTCTTTGCAAAGCTTCCATATCTCTTTGTTGAAGAGCCTTCATCTCGAGTTAAGCGTCCTTCACGGACCCCCTCTTCCAGTCTCATTCCCATATTCACCATCTCGGTGAAGTCTGAGGGAGTACTGGCTATCATCCTCTCATAATAAAACGAGCTTAAGGTCTTCAAGAAGATCTTGGTCATCTCTTTCTCCTCAAGGGGAGGCACTATCTGAGCTGCCAATTCGCGCCACCTCTGGGCGTATTCTTTGAAGGTCTCTTTCTCTTTCTGGGACATCGCCCTCAACTGATCCCTATCCGGAGCCATATCCACATTATATTTATATTGCTTGACGAAGGCTTCGCCAAGATCATTGAAAGAGCGGATGTTCTAACTTTCCAGACCCATGTACCACCGGAGAGCAGCACCGGACAAACTGTCCTGGAAATAGTGGATGAGCAGTTGATCATTATCAGTTTGTGTCGATATCTTGCGAGCATACATCACAAGATGACTGAGAGGGCATGTGTTTCCCTTGTACTTCTCAAAGTCATGCACTTTGAATTTAATAGGGATCTTCACGTTGGGCACAAGGCACAACTCAGCAACACTCTTACCAAAGAGGTCCTTCCCCCTCAAAGTCTTCAGTTCCTTGCGAAGCTCAAGGAATTGTTCTTTCATGTCGTCCATCTTCTCATAAACATCTGGGCCCTCAGATGGCTCAGAATGATAGATGGTATCTTCAACCCTTGGTAAAGTGTGCATGACAGGAGGTGGCACGGACATGACCGGGCTAGATGCCGGCAAAAAAGCAAGAGTTGGAGCAAAACCCTCTGGCATGAAGTTGGCGGGCATTCCCTAAGGGAACCCGGCTGGCATAGATGGCGCAAAATGAGCTGTCGCAGCAGGCACAATAGAGGTTACGACCTCAGAAATGACCGTCCTCTGGGGAGGAGTTGAGGGTGTTGGAGAAGACTGGCTCTGAGCGGCCAAGAATGACTCCATCAAGGCAGTCAATCTGGCTACCTCCTCTTTCAGCTCGCGGTTCTCTTGTTCCGAATGATCCATCAGTCTCGAAGAATTGGCTCTGGTGTAGTACCGGTGAGTCAGCTTGTCTTTGAAATAAATGAAGAACACAGAGTTAGACCATAGGACAAGAAGCCTGGAGCAAAACCTGCTTATGCACATGATGCATGCAATGTTTGTGCATATGATTTTTTTTTCAGAAGAAATTTAGAGTTCTATTTGCAAATTTAGGAAATATTACATTTTTATCACATATGGAAACATCTGATCAATAATATCTGGAAAATATATTTTTTTACACCAAAGAAGTACAACATTGGTAACCAGATACAAGAGAAAAAGGAAAATAATCATCCTATGGATCCCTAAAAACAATCATCCAAAGCTCGGGATACAGGAAGATAAGACTCACGAAGCCTTTTAACCTCCTCCTCATAGGCTGCCTCCATATTTGCCTTCTCCTTGACGAGTCGATCGTACTTCCTCTTCCAGAACCTAGAAGACTGAGGAAGTAGGGAAGTCCATGCATCATTAGGATCATCAATAACCTGATGCTCGAGGAACTCAATCAAGGCATCCTTCTCCTTGATCTGCTGAAGCAACTCTTTTCGTTCACGGATCCAAGCACGTGAACGGTCTTCGTCTCTCAACTCCTCTACTCCTTGGTCAGAGAGGGTTGACGGCCCATCCTCAACCAAATGTGTAGGTCTCGGATATTCGTAAGGCATGAGGTACTCAGAAGCTCTCTTCCTAACCCAAGTAGTGTAAGGCTCCAAAGTGACACAGTTCTTAGGACCCAACTCATTCCTTCCTTTCCTATGAATCTTACGCCAAGCGCGGACCATCCTGCCCTTCAAGCCTTGGGGATCTTTACCCTCCTGAAAGAACACACCCTCTAACAGAATGTTATTGGGTTTATCCTTTAGGGGAAACCCAAGCTGACGACGTGCCAAAACAGGGTTGTAGTTAATCCCACCACATGTACCAAGAAGAGGTACATTGGAGAATTCACCACAACAGTCGATAATCTGCACACCATCATACACACGATTGTACCAAGAGATATTATCATTAGTGAGAGACATAAGTCTCGTGGACCACCGTAAACATCCCTTGTTCTCCTTGAAGGCGACCGTCTGTGGTAAGTGAGAAATAAACCACTTATACAACAGAGGCAAACAACACACAATGGCACCACCACCGTTTGCATTCCTCACATGCAAAGAAAAATAAGTGTCACCCAACAGAGTCGGAACGGGATAAAGAACCGAGAAAATCCTAATAGCATTCACATCCACAAACTTATCGATGTTGGGGAACAACACTAGCCCATAGATGAGAAGTACAAATATGGCTTCAAAGACATCCTCATTCATGGCCTTCCCATACATAGTAGCTTGAGCAATGAGGAACTCAGAAGGGAGACCTTGAATTCCACCTTTGATAGTCATATGAGCACCAACCAGAGATTCGTCTATATGCAACATGTCATCTATCTCTCGAGAAGTAGGAATACTCTCTAAGCCACTGAACGGCAACTGGTCTAGAATAGGTATACCCACAAGATAAGCATACTCCTCAAGCGTGGGCAAAAGCTTAAAATCCGGAAATGTGAAGCAACGGTACAAAGGATCATAAAACTGCACCAATACACTCATCAACCCTTCATCCACCTGAGTAGTCAGAAGAGGAAGAAGCTTCCCAAAACGAGCCTTGAAACCCAAGGGATCTAATACATAGGATGTCAAATTCCTCAGCTCTTTCAAATCTGGTTGTCTGAAGATGTACTTCTTTGTATTCCTTCTTTGTCTTTCCATGTCTGAAAATTGGCAAATAGACCTCTTAAGTTCCTTGAAAAGTTTCTTATTATTTTGATGATATGGATGCAAATGGGTGCATGAATGCATGAATGCAACAATCACACTCAAGGATCAAGCAAAGCACACCAAACAAAGGTCATGGGATGGATCATATCATCCATTTTGGTGGATTATGGTTTACACCTTATCAACACCTAAGTTCCATTGATATTAAGGATACAGGAACGGATCAACCATGAATCAAGGGTTTGTTGCAAATCACGAGCATGGAGTCTCGGTTTAGAACCACCCAAAGGGAGTGTACTAGGGTTTAACCTGCCAAACATGTTCTACAAGAGGTTCCCATAGTCATCATCCCATCTTTCGGATATTATCGGAGAAACGACTACTCGTATTCCAAAATATTCTCTAGAGAGACTCTTATAAGTGTAGTATCGCGTAACAATCGTATCAAATCTTACACTTGAACGACTTTCGCACTACATCCTAAGAAAAGGCCAAGATGGGCTTGGTAAACTAAGGTCCTTGGCTTCCAAGGTCTATATTGGAAAGAGTAATGTCTAACCACAACTACTTGTGTGACATTATTGATCCCAACATGACCTCCACCAAGTGAATGGACTTGCAAGTCAACTTGCTAAGGAATAACTCCACACAAGTCAACAAGACTACGCCATTCTCCTATCCTAAGTGCACTTGAGTTCGGGTATAGAACTCATCTCACAAAGATCACCAAGCATACAAGGAATTAATATTCAAGCAAATAAATCATTACATACAATACAGTAATCCCAAATTGCACAAAAATATGTCACAAAACAATATACAACACAATACAACACAATATGAAAAGTAGGCAAAACCCACTAGGAGACTAGTCCCCAGCAGAGTCGCCACTTTTCTGTTGCGGGGTATTCGTTACCATTAGAGATATTGACTAAATCTAAGGTAAATCATACAAGTCGAGTCGCCACCGCACTTCTATTTATCCAAAGGAATGGTTAGAAAGCGAACAAAAACCTAAAAGTTTTATCGGATAAAAAAAAACTAGTAAAAAAGTCAGAGATCTGGGTAAGGGGGTTGGTTATGCAATGGGAAGGTTTTAGGCACCCAAAACATCCTAGGTACTCCTAGGGAGCCCTTTTCACATTGGTTGTAAGGTTGGTATTTTGTGAAAATTTGTTTGTGCAAACATGATTGAAGAGATGAGAGGAGAATGTACAAGTTATTTACATTTTTGTGTTTGGATGGATAAATCCATTGCCTACGTACCATCTTTAAAAAAGATTAGGATCAAAACCTCGTAGTTCGGGGTAAAAATCTCAAAACAAGTTGGTGGATTTATTGGTCCAAAAACCTTAAGGTCTTTTGTTATCCAAGGGGGAAAACTCAACCTAAAACCACAAACCCACCATGTGGGGATAGCTTCAACATGTTAGTGAGGGGTTAACCCTATAATAAGCATGGAAGACTCATTGTCCATCACTACGGATATAGGTGAGCATTACATCTACCTCAAGGATAACTCAAACCTAATGGCTAAAGGTTGTGAAAAAATTCGATTAAGAAAGTGGCCATTGAAACCACAAAAAGGACATTTGAATGGGTTATATTTACCAATGAAAAGTATGTACAAAAATGGTCAAAGTTGACTTAGAAGTTCAATTCAAAATAAGTATTAAGAAAAGAAAGTTTGAAAATCAAAAGCATAAGGCTTAGGTTTCTAATGTTGAAAACAAGTGTTAAATGTTTGCACAAAAGTTTTGGCTAGGGTTAGAGTGGAGAGAAGAAGAATAAAGGCTAAAGTCCTAAGCATACAACAGGTGAGGGATAAAGAATAAGACCACAATGGAGTTCCTCTCCTGAGATCATATCGATGATCCAAGTAGCTCCCATCCTTTGGAATAAGCAATCACATAAGCATAAACTCAAGCAATCAACAATCAAATGGACTTTTGGAAAGCTCCTTAATGTATCTTGGATCTCTATCTCTTAGAAGCTCATGGCAATGGTTCCTCCATTTGGGTCAAGTTGGAATCCCTAGCACAAGAATGCACACATCAAAAGATTCTAGCAAACAAAACAAGGAACGGACAAGAGGAGTTTAGAAGTTGGTCCTTTCAAGGTCATCTTTCAACATTAAGCATTCTAAAGGCATGAGGCCTAGTTGCTCTTTGACATTTATAGCACTCTAAAGGCCCAATACCTAGTTGCTCTTTGACTCCAAATTTGCATAGGGAAAGTCCTAAAGTCTAAGTCCATTTGTCCAATTTCTTTGCATTTGGTCCACAACAATCAAAACAAAACACAAGCACAATAGTATATACACAATTATGTGCTCAAGTGAGCAAAAGGCAAATTACATTAACATAAACATGTGCTCAAGTGAGCAAAGGGAAAAGCAAATGAATAATATGTACAAGAATAGTAAATTGCATAAAAGTAAAGTGCAAAAAGTAAATGTTAATGGTTAATAGTTAATATTAATAGTTAGTGTGCCATAAGGCAAATTTAGCGCTATGTTAAGCAATCGTAATTGGACTTATGTAGAAGTCACAACTATCTGAGACCGGTCAATAATAATGTAGGCAACAACACAAGTTAGAAGTCTTGATTAGTGAACCAAGTTCCAACAACTTGCCATGCCAAAAAAAGAAAAAAAAGCATTGATCTTGTATTGGTTTAAGTCCTTTGCATGGTTTAGCAAAACAACCTATCCTTAATGCAAAGCCATTCACTTGATCAATTGATCAAGATGAATTAGATTTGAATCAAAGATTAAGTCTCCCTAATCAATGCTAACTTATCAACCTTCAACTCATTGATCAAAAAGAAAAGAAGAAGAAGAAGAAGGAGATGAACAATGGAAAAGGAAATGGAAAGAATAAAGTGCATTAGATGAAAATGGGATGTACCAATCAACAAGTGTTGACCAATGACATTGAGGATCATGGTCAAACAATCAAAAAACAGAAGTGAGATGAAGATTGGAGGTCAAGAAATGAACAAAATATTTTTTTGGCATTTTTAATATTTAAAATAAACTTGAATTAAAATATTAAAGAAAGGTTAAACTTCAAAATCACTTCAAATCAACTTTGAAAAATCCAAGTGATTTATCCTAAGTTCAACAAGGTCAAACAAAGTTTGACAAACAATTTCAGCATGTTTAAAAGTCAGAAACTATTTTTAATCAATTAAAAATGAATAAAAATAACCTAATTGAACTAAAATCTTAAATAAATCTCAAATCCTTTAATAAATTGATGAGAATATTTTTCATAGATCCATCATCATTCAAATAGGTTGAGAAAATATTTTTTTGTATTTTTTGAATATTAAAAACTATTTAAAATGAATTAAAAATAACCAGAAAAGAGAAAATTCACAAAAAATATCAAATGATGAAATAAAAAATATTAAAAATCATTTTTAGAAACTAGAATTTAAATGGAGAAAAATGCAATTGGTCCCATATTTTTTGGAATTAAAATGAAGAAGTTATGAGGTTTTTAAAATAAAGGAAATAAAAGAAATTAAAACAGAAATTAGAAAATAGGAAAAATCAGGGAGCGTTGGATGGAACTCATTAATTGACGGGGCAACATCTAATGGTCCAAAAGCGCGTTTCCACGATAGGCAAAAGTCAAGCGCGAAACATCCAGCATTATTAAAAGTAATCCAAACGCATGGCTGAGATTAAAATGTGGGAGGCACTATCTGATTCAATCTGGCATGGTGGATGGTGGCCAGCGCCACCGTCTTCTCCGGCGAGCACTAAAGCTCCGGCCAGAGTTGCAGGTCCTCCAAACTCAACCAAAACTCATGATCCAGGTACCAAATTAAAGCTGGGGTGATGTACATCATCCCTGTGCCATCTATTTCTACTCTAGATCTCCATAGTGAGAGAAATCAGAGGTTGTAACTTGATGGTGTTCATCATGAACTTGCTTGATTTTGAAAATTGAGCATACAACAATGATGCCTCTATAGAGAGGACTTCAGACAACACAATAGCCAGGCAAATAGATCAAAGATTAAGGAGTTTCGAAGAAAAAAAACAATTGATGAAAACCTGTGAACTGTGGAGCTTTGAGTCACTTTCCTTGCTTCCTCTTGCTAAACAGAACTTCTATGGGCTGGATGATGAAGGTTTAGGAACTTTAGATCTAAAGATTCAACCAAATTCAGTTGAATTTCAGATCTGAAATTTTGAAGAAATGTGAACTAGTTCCTTTAGGTATGGTTGGGGATTCAATTGTGCAGCATATCAGGCACCTTCAGCTTGATTTATGATGGAGGTATGCACCTCTATTTATAGCTGGAATTGGCTGAACAAGTGAGTTTCCTCGTGTGCATGGCAAGTGGATTTCCCTTGCATGGGCTTGCATGATCATGTAGAAGGCCCAAACTCAATTGAATTTGTATGCTGATGACCAAACAACTTGAAATGGACGTGCAGATGGCAATGCAATGGCTTGTGTAATGAGTTTGAAAAATTGAAACATAGGCATGTGGGTAATGGTTGGAAAGGTCTTGACATAAGTAACAAATGTTATGTTGGACCAAAACTCATTTGGAGTGTGGAAATTTATGAAAACAAGCCATGAAGTTTTTAGTGCAAAACATGCCTTTGAGAATTTTGCCAAATTGAACCAACTTCAAGCCCCTATGTTGTGATGATGCAAGCCCCAAATGGAAAAACCTCCAACATCAAAGTTGTATATATTTTCAAGACAATTAAAATGGACTTAAGTTTTGCATCATTTGGATTTTTGATGAAGGAGTTATGGGCACTTGAAGTTGGACTTTTTTGCCTTTCAATGCATTTGGTCCAAAGTGACCTATAATGTTTTTCATTATCACATGTATTTATTTTGATATTTTGAAATTTTGTTCAACATAACATTTGAAGTCGACATCTTAAGCTTTCCAATGCATTTAATACCACCTAAAAATAATAATAAATGAATGAGTTATGTTCTTGGGAAGTTGACCCAAAATTAGGGTTTTAGTCAAAATGACCTATAATGTCTTAGAATGGGAGATGACCTTCCAAGATTCAAATCCATTTTTTATGAACATGAAAGTTGTTCATATTGTCCTTAAGAACATTTTTTCTTTTAGGATCATCTCCATTTGACCAACACATAAAAAGTTAGGTCTCAGTGCATTTCAAAATAGTCAGATGAATTGACTGATCAACTTCTCAAGTCCACAACTCATATCTTGATGAATTGATGATTCAGGACACTCAAATATGCATGAAATGATGAATTAAATAACTTCCCTTGATTGTATTTGACCATGGGCTGAGGTTGCTTCATTAGCAAGGCATTGTGGGTGATCAGATGAATTAGGGTTTCCTTGAGGAACAAACCTCAAACCCTTTGACTTGCTTTGATCAAAATGATGAATTGAGATACTAGGGAGGCATATTTGATGGGTAAGAGATTTGGGAACCATTGACATGCTTGCTTTCATCTTCTCTTGACCATATCTTTGCACAAAGGATCTCCTTGAAGCGCTTTACCTTGTGATTGCTCAAGCTACAAACAAAAGGTATTAGTGACATATTTTTGTGCTTTTGGTTAGTGAATAAAGATGAGAAAAGCAATAATATGCAATTCAAGCATACTTGGTGATCTCAAACCACTCACAAGAGGTCCCACCCAAAGGCAAGGGGAACCAAGATGCTTATGATCCTTGAGGCTTTGCAAATGCAATGTTATGATGCCATGAGGGATCTTAGGGACAAAATTGGGGTCTTACAGATGCCCCTATTTAAGGTCATTCTAGCCGGAGAAGTGAAGGTTAAAATCTTCGTCTCGACGGGGTAGAATGGGCTTAAATAATAACAGAGAGACGAATTTTGGTCCCTAAGAGACCTCATGATGCAAATGTATGTATGCAAAAGGTAATACTCTATGGAGATATGTGTCCGCAAAGAAAGAAAAGAAATCAGGAGAAGCTAATAATCCATATGAGTAATTTACTCCATGGGACAGAGACTCTGAGACTCTCATGGGGATAGAAGAGGGGATACATTGCGTGAGCAGGGCATGACTCAAAGCTTAGGGAGCAAAATTCCAAAAGGAGTAAATCCATGGAAAGACCCGAGCTGACTCGAAGATGCATGTATTAGGGTGTAACACCTCAAATTTGCCCTCCTCATTCATGCATTCATTTTAGGTCATTTAACATTTCATATTGCATTTCATCATGTCAATCAGAATTAGCTCCAAGAGTTTGTCTTCCAAGAAGTTTGTATTCATCTGGGTATCAGAGTCAAAGTAGGGTTCCTCAAGGATTGAGGCGCAATCTTGGTTTGAAGGTCTTATGGATGTTGTGTAGAGCTCTTGGGAGCTAGGGTTTCATTTTCAGAGATTTTCTTCAAAGGATCAAGCTTAATGGGCTCAGTATTGTCCAAAATTCAACTGTGAAGTCAAAAGTCAACTGTTGGTCAACTGAGGGTCAAATGGCTAGGGAATGACTTGAGATACTTCCAACATGTTCAAATGGTGTCTATTCATTATTCAAAACATTAATCTTGAAGGAACAAAGGTCCAGTGCACAGGTTACCAAATTTGGAAAGATGTTCCTGAGCTGTCATGCTCGCTAGGCGAGCAAAATGGTTCGCCTAGCGAGCCCCAAAATAAGCCACCAGAGTCACCTGCGCCCAGAAGAAAACTTCCTAGAAGAGTTGCAGATGCTCGCTAGGCGAGCAATCCCTCGCTAGGCGAAGCCCACGCTTCCTCGTTCGCTCCAACGAGCCTTGATGATGTTGCTACTGGAATTGCTTGCTACCTGCTCGCTGGACACTCGCCTAGCGAGTAAGTGCTAGCTATGTTTTTACCCAAGTCTGGGAGTGTTCGCTGAAACCTCACTGAGTGCTCACCTAGCGAACCCTTTGCTACCTCACTCTCCTAGAGAGCTTACTGATATACCAAAAAATCTTGGGCTTGAATTGCCTTCATTCTGAGCCCACCAAGCCACAAAAATCAGGATATAAATTCTAAAATTATCATTGAGCAAAATCCTAGAGAATTCGAGCAGCCTCCATACACACTGAGAAAACACTTTTCACTCTAACTCACACACTTTTTACTCTAACTCACACACTTTTCACTTCAATCTCACACAAACCCTAACATTGCATTGCAAACCCTAACCATTACATTTCAAAATCGATCAACCTCTTCAATCAGGTTTGTTCTATTTCCACTACTTTATGCTTTCAATTTGAAATTTCTGAAGTATGAGACATTAGGTTCGAATTTGGGAGATTGGGTTTTTATGCTTGCATGTATGTTTAAGACGATTCTTAGCATGTTTAATCACTTAGTTTCCGAAATGGGTACCATGGTATTTAGGGTTTTCTGAAATCAGACTGTTATTAAGGAAGAACACAGAACCAGTAGGCGTTCGCTAGCACCTCGCTAAGCGAACCTGTAGTGAAGCTTCGCTAAGTCTTCGCTAAGCGAAGCAGTAGCGATCGTGACAGTAGCTGGTTTTTCTGTTTGCTCTCTAATCTGTTTCGTGTTTGTTATGACATGCTTTCTATTGCATCCGTGCACTATTTACCTGACACTGTTGTTGCTACGATTCTTCTGTTTGGTGCAACTCTTGATTGCACCCTATCTTGTTATTCTAACTTGTTTGTTGAGTTTTGTGAGGGCTCACATGACTCTTGAAAAGATAGCTTGCTTGGTATTCCACTTTATTTGTGGGATACCATTTGGAGATTTATTCTGATTGCTTTGCTGAGTTGCTTTCTTTGATGGTGCTAGCTTGAGAGATCTTTGGGTCTCTTGTTTCTTTAGTTGTTGTTACTTCAGATCTTTATCCGTGTGGTAGATCTCTTGATCCCTTTTACATCTTTCAGCATTTTACCGCTTTTTTTAGCTGGAAGACCTCGATAGGAGGCAATGTTTTTGTGTGTTTACTTTTGTGCCCAAAGACCTCCAAGAGGAGGCACCAGTGCTAAAGACCTCCATGAAGAGGCAATTGACGGATAAAAGGGATTAATAGTCAATCCCCCATTATTCAGTGTGCCGTTCTTCATGCTCGCACTACATGTCGATACTTCAGAACAAAAGCCCAAGATCTTTTGTCCGGTCAGTCAGTGGAGAGGGTTCTATCTTTCTGAATCCCCACGCTTTGTCATGAGCTCACTCTGTCCAGGGTTAAGAGCTATGAGGTCTTATCCTCATTACCCTTTTGACCTACTCACCTTGACGTTAAATGTCAGTAGTTAAAAGCCCATTTGAATACCTTTCCATGGCTTGTTTGTCGAGGTTGATATGACCCCTCTTGACTAAAGCCCTACCCGTGTATGTTTGAACACCCTTGTTGGTGTGTTTACTTTATGCTATATGTTTTTGTATGGTGTGATCGTCTCCCCATAGGATTGCTAGGCTTCGTACAGTCTCTCGTTTGCATGTCAATTAAGGTAGCACGGTTCCTTCGTCTAGGACTTCCTTTTTGCATGAGCAATCCTAAAACACAAACAAACTCATTGATTTTTCTTCTCCTAAGAACACGTTAGCTCCTTCTACTACAGGTGAATAAGTCTCCAAAGGTCGAGCATCCGGTAGATTGCGTAGTAACGTCGTTCATCTAAAAAATACAAAACAAACAAAAATAGGTTAGCCGAGCTACGGCGCTCTGATTCTCAATCCTTCTTGAGATACGTATGCAGCAGGGTAGGGCCTGTGCGAGCAATAATTCTTTCTTTTCCCTACTTTGATTTTCTCTTTTTCGCATCGCATATAGGAATTTTTATACACACACTTTAGACATAAATGGCAAGCGTGGATCCTGTGGAGTACCACAGACGTGAAGGGGTGCGATAACCTTCCCTTCACGTAACCGGCCCCCTTACTCAGTTTTCTTTGGTTCGAGACTTTGTTTTATCCGTTCCCTCTTGGTTATGCAGTACTACCTTTCCCTCCTCTTGGGATAAAAGTGTTGGTGTAAGCCCTAGAGGCCAATACTTTTGGTACTTGTATCGAATTATTTATTAATAATAAAAGGCATTTTCTTTATTATGGTTGATTAATAAAGTCCCTAGAATAGATAGTCCGTTTAATGTATTAAGTGTGACTTAATCATGAGAACACATTAAACATAAGGACAATATTCTTAAAGTATCCGTAGTCGAGCTTTAATGTGAAGTGGGATAACATTAAAGCATTAAGACTATTATGTTTGTAGACTGATGATCACATCTCATGGATCATGGATAAAGAGTTATCAAGTCTTAAACATAGGTATGAATATTAGGAGTAATATTTATATCGGATTGACCCGCTATGAGAATACTATATAGAAAGTTATGCAAAGTGTCATAAGTTATTCTCATGGTGATAATAGTGTATACCACTCTTCGACCTGAAACCACTATGGATCCTAGATGTAGAGTTGAGTGCTTTATTACTGATCCAACGTTATCCGTAACTGGATGACCATAAAGACAGTTGATGGGTACTCCACGAAGCATGCTGAGGGACATGAGTGTCCTAGATGGAATTTGCCAATCCTGCGTAACAGGATAAATGTCTATGGGCCCAATATTGAACTGGACAAGGGTGACACGGTCTATACCTTGTGTTCAATATAGACATAAGGGCAAAGGGGTAATTATGCACATAATTATTATCACAGGAGGTTTTGTCAGATCACATGACATTTTCGTGACTTGGGTAGCAGTGATGTGTTGCTAGATACCGCTCACTGTTTATTATGTTAAATGCATGATTTAATATAATTGCCAACGCCGCGAAAACCTATAGGGTCACACACAAAGGACGGATTGATGAGAGATAGAATAATTGAGGAACATCGTAAGGTACGGTGTACTTAAGCAGAATACGAAATATGGTAAGGTACCAAATACTTAAGTGATTTTGGCATATTATGAGATATAGGCCAAAATGCACTTAAGTGGGCTTTTTGGCTTGAAGCCCACACAAGTGGTTCTATAAATAGAGCTCTTGTGCAGAAGCTTTGTAAGGAAATTCATACTCCAGACAACACAACTGAAGAGTTGGAGTTTCGTATCTCTCTCTCTCTCACTCAAAGCCTTCACTCACAAACAGCTAGCACTGCGATTGAAGGAATCCGTTCGTGTGGACTGAGTAGAGACGTTGTCATCGTTCAACGTTCGTGATCGCCCCGTGGATCTGTATCAAAGGTTGATCATTGTCAGAAATCTGCACCAAAGGTTTGAATCTCCACAAGAGGTAACGATTCTATCACTGATCATGCTCATTCGTAAGGATCATTAAAGGAGAAATTTTTATATTCCGCTGCGCCTTGGATGGCTATTCTCCTTCAGTGGTATCAGAGCCACTTACGAAACCATGAATCTGATAACTGTTTTTGTTCTGTAATAATATGATTAAAACAGAATGAATCAAAGGTTAAATTGAGATCGATCAAGTTACATATATGTGATATATGTGACCCTGATGCAAAATACATTATATATGATATAGTGTTCTCGTTTCGTTCATTCAAAAACCTCGATGATTGTTTTCCTTTGAGCGATCAATGGTCGTTTGCTTCTTGATCCGACATTAGTATGGTGAAGCAATGACGTGTTGATCAATCATACTGAATTAACAATCGAGACGTGTTTGACGGTCTGAAATTGGTGCATCAGGGTTAGTGACGACACAAGGGTTGTGTTGTTAGAGAGTTATGCGATTGGGGTTTGATTGCACAAGAGTTGTGCGTCCTAAACACTTTTCCGAACAGTGTTAACCGGTTAACGCGTATGGTTAACGCGTATGGGCAGCGGACCCCCGGCTAACTCTGCGTAGTGTGATCGGTTGTCGAAATTTAATTTGATTAATTAAAGAAATTAATAATAATAATAATAAAGTGTTTATTATTGTCTTGTGGTGATCGGTTATGGCCTTAGTTTTCCTTTATTCTGCTTTGGGTTTTTAAAATACGACCTGCGTGTCGTGCCTCTCTCTTAATCTCTCAAATGTAACTTCTTTTCTCATCTCACTCCCTCGTATGTAAAACGAGTTTCTTTTTGTAATGTAATGATATGAAGAAAGCAAAGAAGTCAGTGCCAAAGGAAGACAACCTTGAAGATCTTGCTTGGAGAAGCTTAGATCGTTATAGGTTAGCTTAGGTTCTCTCATTGGCTTGGGAGAACAATTGCGCTAGGGGCCATAACTGTTTCATTTTGTTTATATGTATGTTGATGCATGTGTATGTATGTTGATGCATGTGAGAGACGGTTTATATGATAAATAAGCCGGGTGAGATAAGTAAAATTGCAATTCCCTCAAAACTAAATATTAAGTTTTAAGCTTTCCAAGTTTTAACACTCATCAAGACTAGTAATGGATAATGTAGGTTTCGCCTACGCGAGGTGCATGATCTATATATTGGTAAGGTGCGATGGGATAATTGTAATATCCAACTGTTAAAACAATGGGTCAAACTTAACTAAACAAATTATGAGAATATTATATATGTTGGCTTTCCAAGTTTTAGCACTCATCAAGATTGGTATAGGATATGTAGGTTTCGCCTACGCGAGGTGCATGTTTTGTATTAGTTAAGGTGCGATGGGATAATTGTAATATCCAACTGCTAAAACGATGAGTCAAACTTGATTATAATTTTCTTATATATGTTTAGAAGCAAGAGTTGGGAATAATCCATATGATGGATTGGAATAAGGAGTTATTCACCCAACTGAAATTTTCGAGAGTTGTATAAGATACAATTGGAAGGAGTTCCTACCTAAATAACCTAGTTTTGTGTAATCCGCCTACGCGGACTTAGAACGAAGTGAAATATGGATCTCGACCCACTAGAAAATCTTCCAACGGGATTTTCCGAATCAGATGATGAGGGTCATTTGTTTTGAGTAAAATAGTGGGAGCATGTTTAATTAAAGGCCTGATTAAATATGTCAATGATACTTATATTTTCTTTAATCCTTATGTACCATGACAGCAAACACCTCTAACAACATCCTGCGATCAATCCTTGATAAGGAAAAATTGTCTGGGACAAATTTTCTGGATTGGCACCGAAACCTGAGGATTGTCCTCAAACATGATAAAAAGCTGTATGTCTTGGAGACACCTGTTCCTGAAGAGGAACCTCCTAGTTATGCACCTAAGGCAGAAAGAGATGCTTATAAGAAGCATGTCGATGATGCCAATGAAACTGCTTGTCTCATGCTGGCTACCATGAACTCAGAATTGCAAAAGCAACATGAGAACATGTCAGCGTTCGATATGATCGAACACCTGAAGTTGCTCTATCAAGAGCAAGCAAGGCATGAGAGGTTTGAAGTTTCAAAAGCCCTTTTTCAAAGCAAGTTAGCTGAAGGAGCCCCTGTAGGTCCCCATGTACTCAAGATGATTGGGTATGTGGAAAACCTTGAGAGATTGGGTTTTCCCCTCGAAAAGGAACTTGCAACTGACTTGATCTTGCAATCGTTGCCAGATAGTTTTAGTCAATTTGTCCTAAATTTCAATATGATTGATATGGACAAATCTCTTCCTGAACTGCTCGCCATGTTAAGAACTGCCGAGCAGAATCTGAAGGCAAAAGGGAAGTCCATTCTGATGATCGGAAATGGAAAGAGACAGAACAAAAGGCCCACTAAGCATAGTGATAAGGGGAAGGGCAAGGAAGTTGCCAATCCCAGACCCACTGCTGCTTTGAAGCCTAGTGGAGGCATAGCAAAAGAAGGCACCTGCTTCCATTGCGGTAAGACCGGACACTGGAAAAGGAACTGCCCAAAGTACCTGGAAGATAAGAAGAATGGAGTAGAGACTTCAACTTCAGGTATTTTTGTTATTAATTTATCTACTTCTACATCATGAGTATTAGATACTGGATGCGGTTCTTACATTTGTACAAATGTGCAGGAACTAAAAAGGAGTAGAGATTTGGCAAAAGGTGAAGTCGACCTACGAGTTGGCTATGGAGCAAAGGTTGCTGCTTTAGCCGTAGGAACTTTTGTAATGACTTTACCTAGTGGTTTAATAATTCAGTTAGAGAACTGTTATTATGTACCTGCAATTAGCAGGAATATTATTTCCATTTCTTGTTTGGACAAGTTTGGTTTTTCATTTACAATAAAGAACAATTGTTGCTCAATTTATTTGAATGATATATTCTATGCTACTGCACAAATGAACAATGGACTATATGTCCTTGATCTTGAAATGCCTATTAATAACATTAATACAAAAGGGTGAAACCTAACGAGTTAAAACCAACTAGGTAAGAATATTAAAACTCTTCGATCAGATCGAAGTGATGAGTATTTAATCCTAGAGTTTGATGACCATCTGAAAGAGTGTGGGATTCTATCCCAACTTACTCCTCCTGGAACATCCCAATGGAAGGATGTATCTGAGAGAAGAAATCAAACCCTGTTGGACATGGTCCGATTCATGATGAGTCACACCAATCTTCCAAACTCCTTTTGAGGACGTACACCATTAACATCAGCTTACACACTTAACCGTGTTCCATCCAAAAGGTTGAAAAGACATCATATGAGATATGGAGTGGTAAGAGACCACATATGTCTTACATGAAGATTTGGGGTTGCGAAGTTTATGTGAAACGACAAATTTCAACTAAGCTTGAGCCCAAATCTGACCAATGCTTATTTGTGGGGTATCCTAAAGAAACAAGAGGATATTACTTCCACAATCCTTCTGAGGGCAAAGTGTTTGTCGCTCGAACTGGAGTTTTCCTAGAAAAGGATTTTATTTCCAAAGGAACCAGTGGAAGGAGAGTAGAGCTTGAAGAAATTCAAGAATCGCAAAGCATTGATACACCTATGGAGGAATTAGAGCAGGAAACACAAGTAGTTGTGTAAGAGCAACCTGCTCAAATAGAACAAGACCAGCGTAGGTCAGGCAGGATACGTCACCTACTTGAGATATATGGATATCTGATCAAGGTGATGTATTACTCATGGATCAAGATGAGCCTGTGACCTACTCATGGAATCTTCGCCTTGATGAAAAGACTGTATGGATTCATCAAGAACAAAGATGAGCCTTGTGTCTACAAGAAGGTTAGTGGGAGCATGATCGTATTCCTGGTATTATATGTAGATGACATATTACTCATTGGAATCGATATCCCTACCCTGCAACAAGTAAAGTCTTGGTTGGGGAAATGCTTTTCTATGAAGGACCTAGGTGAAGCAACCTATCAGAATCTATAGAGATAGATCATGAAATGCTTGGCCTAAGTCAGAGCACATAGACAAAGTGCTGAGACGCTTTAATATGAATGATACCAATCTGGTTATGTGTTTTGCTTAAATGGTGGCACTGTGAGCTTGAAAAGTTCAACGCAAGATGCAGTTGCTGATTCTACATCTGAGGATGAGTATATTGCTGCCTTAAGTGCAGCAAAGGAAGCTGTTTAGATCAATAAACTTGGCATAGTCCCTAGCATTGTGGATCCCATTGGTCTCTATTATGATAACAATGGTGTTATCGCACAAGCTAAGGAGCCTAGATCTCACCAACGATCCAAACACATACTTAGGCGTTGTGTGAAAATATGTAAAGTACCTACACTTGACAATGTTGTTAACCCACTGAAAAAGCCTCTTGCGCAGCAGAAGCATGATGGCCATACTAGATCAATGGGCATACGGGGTATGTCTGATTGGCTCTAGTGCTAGTGGGAGATTGTTGGTGTAAGCCCTAGAGGCCAATACTTTTGGTACTTGTATCGAATTATTTATTAATAATAAAAGGCATTTTCTTTATTATGGTTGATTAATAAAGTCCCTAGAATAGATAGTCCGTTTAATGTATTAAGTGTGACTTAATCATGAGAACACATTAAACATAAGGACAATATTCTTAAAGTATCCGTAGTCGAGCTTTAATGTGAAGTGGGATAACATTAAAGCATTAAGACTATTATGTTTGTAGACTGATGATCACATCTCATGGATCATGGATAAAGAGTTATCAAGTCTTAAACATAGGTATGAATATTAGGAGTAATATTTATATCGGATTGACCCGCTATGAGAATACTATATAGAAAGTTATGCAAAGTGTCATAAGTTATTCTCATGGTGATAATAGTGTATACCACTCTTCGACCTGAAACCACTATGGATCCTAGATGTAGAGTTGAGTGCTTTATTACTGATCCAACGTTATCCGTAACTGGATGACCATAAAGACAGTTGATGGGTACTCCACGAAGCATGCTGAGGGACATGAGTGTCCTAGATGGAATTTGCCAATCCTGCGTAACAGGATAAATGTCTATGGGCCCAATATTGAACTGGACAAGGGTGACACGGTCTATACCTTGTGTTCAATATAGACATAAGGGCAAAGGGGTAATTATGCACATAATTATTATCACAGGAGGTTTTGTCAGATCACATGACATTTTCGTGACTTGGGTAGCAGTGATGTGTTGCTAGATACCGCTCACTGTTTATTATGTTAAATGCATGATTTAATATAATTGCCAACGCCGCGAAAACCTATAGGGTCACACACAAAGGACGGATTGATGAGAGATAGAATAATTGAGGAACATCGTAAGGTACGGTGTACTTAAGCAGAATACGAAATATGGTAAGGTACCAAATACTTAAGTGATTTTGGCATATTATGAGATATAGGCCAAAATGCACTTAAGTGGGCTTTTTGGCTTGAAGCCCACACAAGTGGTTCTATAAATAGAGCTCTTGTGCAGAAGCTTTGTAAGGAAATTCATACTCCAGACAACACAACTGAAGAGTTGGAGTTTCGTATCTCTCTCTCTCTCACTCAAAGCCTTCACTCACAAACAGCTAGCACTGCGATTGAAGGAATCCGTTCGTGTGGACTGAGTAGAGACGTTGTCATCGTTCAACGTTCGTGATCGCCCCGTGGATCTGTATCAAAGGTTGATCATTGTCAGAAATCTGCACCAAAGGTTTGAATCTCCACAAGAGGTAACGATTCTATCACTGATCATGCTCATTCGTAAGGATCATTAAAGGAGAAATTTTTATATTCCGCTGCGCCTTGGATGGCTATTCTCCTTCAAAAAGTACCTAGCTGGTGAATCTACTCTTTTTTTCGCGCCACCTCTTTTCGCGTTTGTACTTGGATTCAGGAAATCCGGGGAGCGACAACTGGCGACTCTGCTGGGGACTTATTTTCCCTAGTGGGCCTTTCCTAGCGTCTGTTTGTTTATTGTCTATTGTGTGTTATTTATTTAGTGCTTTGCATACTTATCTGCTTGCATTGCATCCTATGTGCGCTTTACTGTTTCATGCATTCTGTGCTGGCTGTGCATCTGTTTCGCTGTTGGGTGGGATTCACAAGAGGTAAAAGGTCCAGTACACATGTTATGAGTGAACTTTAGGACACCTAGGAATAGAGTGATTCATGGGAAGCGGGTGGTATGGCGCCACTTAGCGGAACATTGTATCACGAGCAGTTCAGATTCTGATGGGGTATTATTGTTGCATACACCTGGTGTGTATATGATGATATTCTTGAAAGGATTGTTTATCCTGCGTTTCTCTTGACCTTACCCTGGCCTAGATTACACCCGTGAGTGGGGCGGGAATGAATCATTTACAGGTACTGATGGTGACTTGTTCTGATGGTGACTTTTGTTTGGTTCTTGTTGGTGACCGTTGGTTCTGAAGTATGGGCTCTAAGTTGATGATGTGTTCCATGGTTCCCGGTTCCGAATTCATGATGAAGTTCTGATTCTATGCCTCGTGATACACAACCAACCATCCATTGTTTCATCATTTTGCATCATAGCATGTTCATTTTCAAAAAAAAATAATGCATAAAAAAAAAGTCAACCCGCATATGCATATCATTTTTCAGCCTTTTCAATCATCAGAGCAGGGTGTCCAGAATCAGAAAGGGCCGTGTACTTTCACTAGTGCTCGATTGATGAATCACGGGGATGTCTTTGCAACAGACAATGAAGATGGTCACAGTGATTGTGATATGGATAATTTGGTGCGCCCGTGTGCTCCAGGGGAGCAGATCAACAACTGGACTGCTGAAGAAATAGTCCAAGTTACTCTTAAGACAGAGTAATTTTCTTTTGTTTTTCATGCTGCATGAAATCCCTACGCTCTGCCCAAGGCGTAGTGGTTCATTGTAGGGCCACATCATGTTTTGAGTTTTCAATGATTATCATCAATAAAGGACGTTTTGCAATCAAATTTGTGTTCACTGCCTTTCTGTTTTTATTACTTTCATTTTCAAAACAATAAAAATGGAAATGTTTTTTTGTGACTTCCTTGAACTCTTTTCTAAAATAAAGCATGAAACATCGTTCGTGCAGAATTGATCTTGCGGATTCCATTAAAAACAGTTCTGTTATGGCTCAGTATGACTTCGATAATCCCATTTACCAAGCCGAAGAGGAGAGTGAAGAAGATTGTGAACTCCCCAAAGAATTGACCAGACTATTGAAACAGGAGGAAAGGATCATTCAACCTCATCAGGAAGAGTTGGAAGTCATTAACCTTGATACTGAGGATGCAAAGAAAGAGATCAAGATAGGGGCTGATTGAAATGCTGCAAGAATATGTGGATGTATTCGCATGGTCGTATCAAGATATGCCTGGTTTGGATACAGATATTGTGGTGCACAGGCTACCTCTCAGAGAAGATTGTCCTTCGGTAAAGTAGAAGCTTCGTAGAACTAGTCCTGATATGGCTGTCAAGATCAAAGAGGAAGTTCAGAAACAGTTGGATGCAGGTTTTCTAACGGTTACTAACTATCCCCCTTGGGTGGCCAACATCGTACCCGTGCCGAAGAAGGATGGTAAAGTCAGGATGTGTGTCGATTACCGAGATTTAAATAGAGTCAGTCCGAAAGATGACTTCCCATTACCTCACATTGATGTATTGGTCGATAACACTGCTCAGTCCTCGGTTTTCTCTTTCATGGATGGATTCTCTGGCTATAATCAGATCAAGATGGCGCCATAAGACATGGAGAAGACGACGTTCATTACACCTTGGGGAACGTTCTGTTATAAGGTAATGCCATTTGGGTTGAAGAACGCCGGTGCTACCTACCAAAGAGATATGACGACCCTCTTTCATGACATGATGCACAAAGAAATTGAAGTGTACGTAGATGATATGATTGCGAAGTCTCAGACAGAAGAGGAGCACTTGGTAAACTTGCAAAAGTTGTTTGAAAGATTGAGAAAGTTCAAACTGAGGCTGAATCCAAACAAGTGTACGTTTGGAGTGAGATATGGAAAGCTGTTAGGTTTCATTGTCAGTGAAAAAGGGATTGAGGTTGATCCAGCGAAAGTAAAAGCTATTCAAGAAATGCCTGAACCAAGAACGGAAAAGCAGGTTCGTGGTTTTTTAGGGAGACTGAACTACATTTCACGGTTCATATCTCACCTAATAGCTACGTGCGAACCGATATTTAAATTGCTAAGAAAAGATCAAGCAATCAGGTGGAACAATGATTGTAAAAAAGCTTTTGATAAGATAAAAGAATATTTGCAGAAACCTCCAATTCTTATACCTCCAGTTCCTGGGAGGCCTCTGATAATGTACCTTTCAGTAACAGAGAATTCGATGGGTGTGTATTGGGACAGCATGACGAGTCTGGTCGAAAAGAGCATGCAATATACTACCTTAGCAAAAAGTTTACCGACTGTGAAACAAGATATTCGCTGCTCGAGAAAACTTGTTGCGCTTTGGCATGGGCTGCTCGCCGACTAAGACACTATATGTTGAACCATACTACCTTGTTGATTTCTAAGATGGACCCAGTAAAGTATATCTTTGAAAAGTCGGCTCTTACAGGATGAGTGGCTTGTTGGCACATGATTTTGACAGAGTATGATATCCAGTACACGTCGCAAAAGGCCATCAAGGGTAGTATTCTGTCTGATTACCTTGTCGAGCAACCAATTGATGACTATCAACTGATGATGTTTGAATTCCCCGATGAAGATATCATGTACTTAAAGATGAAAGATTGTGAAGAGCCTCTTGTCGAGGAAGGACCGGATCCCGATGACAAGTGGACACTGATGTTTGATGGGGCGGTAAATGGAAATGGAAATGGTGTTGGGGAAGTACTCATTAATCCTAAAGGTGCACACATACCTTTCTCCGCCAGATTGACTTTTGAAGTAACCAACAACGAAGCTGAGTACGAGGCCTGTATCATGGGGATTGAGGAAGCCATCGATCTAAGGATCAAAACTATGGACATTTATGGAGATTCTGCTCTAGTGATTAACCAAGTCAATGGAGACTGGAATACTCATCAACCGCATTTGATTCCTTATAGAGATTACACCAGAAGGATCCTGACTTTCTTCAAGACAGTAAAGTTGTATCATGTACCCCGAGATGAAAATAAAATGGTTGATGCCTTAGCCACATTGTCTTCCATGATTAAAGTTTATTGGCAGAATCATGTGCCACACGTTGCTGTGAATCGACTCGAGAGGCCTGTGTATGTGTTTGCAGCCGAGTCTGTTATTGATGAGAAGCCATGGTTTTATGATATTAAGAATTTCCTCAAAAGCCAAGAGTATCCTGAAGGAGCGTCAAAGAATGACAAGAAGACGCTGAGAAGGCTAGTTGGAAGCTTTTACTTGAACAAGGATGATGTGTAGTACAAGAGGAACTATGACATGGTTCTGCTCAGATGCGTGGTTAGACACGAAGCAAACATGTTAATGCAGGAAGTACACGAGGGATCTTTCGGTACCCATGTTGGTGGTCATGCAATGGCCAAAAAGTTGTTAAGAGCCGGTTATTACTGGATACCCATGGAATCTGATTGTTTCAAATATGCTCGGAAGTGCCACAAATGTCAGATCTATGCAGATAAAGTGCATGTACCACCAAACCCTCTAAATATTATGAATTCTCCTTGGCCATTCGTGATGTGGGGCATCGATATGATTGGAAAGATTGAACCTACTGCTTCTAATGGACATCGGTTCATCCTAGTCGCGATTGATTACTTTACCTATTGTAACACCTCAAAATTTGCCCTCTTCTCTTGGGACTAGCATATCATATGGCATATCATTTTTTAGGTCATTAGGCATTACATATTGCATATCATGTGGTTACATTGTGCAAGCCATCTTCCCAAGTCTTGATCAGAAGATAGGAGGTCATGGTGCAAGCTAGGGTTTCATTGGACTGGTCATTAATCATCTGAAGATGTGGAGGTCCAAATTAGGGTTTTGTGATTCTCAAGGAGATTGGTCTTCATCTTGTTTGAAAGGATACATCATCATCATGGTTTGTCATCATCAAGTGTTGAAGCGTATTCCTTGAGATTAGGGTTTTGACCACTGGTCAACCCTAATCAGTTGCATTGGGCCAATCAGGGCATGGCTAGGAGATGGGGTCTATGATGTATATGGGGATCATCCCATGGTTTTATTGAGATTATTGAGGCTAGGGTTTCACCCTTAGGCCATTTCATCAGAAGATTGGAGCTCAGTTTGATCTATGCATTGCCAAATTCATTTATTAGTTGGAAAAGTCAATTGTGGTCAACTGTGCTTGATTTTATGGATTTGGAGGTGGGAGAGAGTTGGATACACTTCATTCGTGTTGGAACAAGTGTTATTTGACATGTCAAAGCGTAATAATGGAGAAAATAAAGTCAGGACAGAAATTGCCAAAAATAGAAAGTGACTTATAATGGAAGTTTCCAAAAATGGAAAGTTTTTGACCTCAAAATTACATGTCCAAGGAAGCTTCAAATGAAAATTTGTTCAACATGAAAGTTGTAGATCTCGGTCTCACCTTTCCAAAAAGTCCAAGAACATGAAAATCCCATGTATGGTTGGCAAGTTATGGTCCATTCGATTTCAAAAAAGACCTATAATTAGGGGGGCATAACTTCCACATGGAGTGTCCAAATTGAGTGATCTTTTTATGTGCAAACTCCATTTGACATGTACTTTCATGGTGCATAAATGGAATTCATCAAAAATGTTCAATGCAAAAGGTCATTTTTCAAGTGCACAATTAAAAAGTCAAGGGCAAAATGGTCCAAGTTGAGAAATAATGGGAATTTTGGCATGGGAGTTTTTGCAACACCTCACATATGCCAATTGGAGATGGTTTGAACTGTCATAAGCTTGCAAAGTCCAATATTTGGTTAAGTCATTTTGGAACTTCACTTGAAAATGCATTTTGTGGCATAGCCTAGTGAAATTGAAAAATACAATGCCAATTGCTATGAAACCAAAGCCAACACATCACAAATGATAATTGGAAGATGTCTGAGCTGTCATGAGCCCCAGGGTGAAATGTCCATTTTGCCCTTGCTTTGTAAAATTGCATTTTTGCTAATTACATCATTTTTGGTTAATTTGTGATTAGAGATGGATTAAGTGGAAGTATATAACATTAATCATAACTGAATATTGATCAGAATCACAAATCACAAGAAATTCCAACTGTTTTTCCCTCCAATTCTCCAAATTCATCAAGAACATTCATCAACAAAATTCATCCAAACTCCTTCAATTCTTCATCAAATTGCTCAATTCTTTTTGCTTCGTGCTCCATGGATCTAGATCTTCATCTGTTTTGATAAATCCATTGCCATCAACATCAAAATCGTGGCTGTTCTTCATCATGCTCAACAATGGAGTTTTAGTGAATTCTTCTTCCTGGATCGCGTTTGAGCTAAGGCAACTTCTCCATTCAACCTAAGGAAGCTTGGCACGCATCTGTTTGAGGTTCTCATGTCCAGAAACATCAAGAACAACAACTGTCTTCAACTTGAGGTTAGTTTTCGAATCTCATGGTTTCTTGAATTGAGACATGCTTATTGTAGATCATTCCATGTAGATCATCCTGATATGTATAGTTTGTGAAATGATTAACTGTAGAGAAAGAAATCGAGTTTTGAAGTTGGATGTGTGTTTAGGTTTTTGATCGATCCCGATTATACAGTAGAAATTAGGATGAATTAGTTGCATATTTGGAATCCTCGTGCTTAGACCTTTCCAATGACTATACGCATGTTAATTTTTGTTGAGATTCGATGTTCTTGGATTGTATGAATTTTCTGGAAAAATGGATGAAGTTGATGATGGATTTTTGGAAAAGAGTTTGTTTGATCCGCTGAAACGCAAGTCCAATTTCGAATCATGTTTGCCGCGCGAATCCGTCCAACCACAAGGTGCCAGCGCATTAATGTGCTGCGCACCGTTTTGCCTTGGCTTGTGAGATTTACAGAAATGCCACTGGACCGAATAAAAACATTTTAATTAAATTAACATTCTAAATAACTATTCAATAATTTAACAAAACTTAGAAAAATCATAAAAAATTAATTATTAATCCAAAAATAGTGAGACTTTTTTTGATAGATCCCAAATTCTCTCTAGTTTTTTATAGGCATGGTACCATAAGTTGTGCATGGAGAAATGTTGACCTGGCATGTTGATCTTTGACTTGTGTACATTTTTTGCATGTTTTGCCATATTCAACATGAAATACTCATACTTGTAAAGAAATGAATGAAAATTTTTGTGCTTATTCTGGACTTGCTGATGGTGATTTCCATGTAAAGTTTATGATTTTTGGATACTTGATGATTGAGATATGATTTTTTGAATCTAGGTGTGACAATTTGTGTCACACCTAGCTAGGTCAACTTTCTGATTTTATTTGAATGACCTAGGATTATTGAATTGCTCCAATTTTTTGTGTGGATGATCATTGATATGTCAAGATAACATGTGAATTGTTCTGGATTTTTCTATGGCATTTTCCAATTGATTGATAATTTTCTTCACTGTATGCTCATTTGGTAATATTGTGTGACACATGTTTGTATATTGTTTGTGAAATTCTCATATGGTTTTGGACGAAGATGAAATTTGGTATGCTGGTTATAGACACATTGTGGGACACCATGCTTTTGGTCCCATTCATTTCTTAATTGTTGTCACTGTTTTATGAATTATTGAAATGGATGCTTGCTTGGATGTCTTGAATTGGCTTACATAATTGTGTCTGGAATTTTTGATTTTCATTGACCTACTTTCTTTTGTCCAATTGAGTTGAAAATTGACATTCTATACCTTGAATGTGTCCTGTTTAGGTGTGATTTATTTGAGGATTTTTGGAATTGTTTTGGTATGCCTTTGATTGAAGTCATTCTGTTTGGACTTTTGGTGTTGTATTTGACCTAGTTTGTGGTATATTGTGCATGAAATGATAATGGAGAATGGTATAGGCATGGGACCAATTGCATTTGCTTTTGAATGGTTTTAATTTGATTTTGGATTGGTTTGGCTTGCTGTTTAGATTTTTTTCTCCCTTTTGGACCCTAGGCTTGGCCTAGTGGTCTAGTTTCTCACATTTGGTTTGGATTTTCAGGATGAAATGCACAATGCTTAAGGAGATTGCTTCAAGGCAATTTGAATTGAGTTTGGTTGATGTTTATAAACTAACTTGACTTTGTTTTGTAGGTTGTGATGCTTGAGCTTGGGCTTATAGCTTGCACTTGTGTGCATTAACTTGTGTTGCTTTGTACAGATTAATTGATTAACATTTGCTGTTTACTGTTTGTTTGTCTGAGTACTGATGATACTTGATTGATTTCAGGTACATTTAGTCGCTTACAGTTCTTTAAGAACTTGCTTGCTGCTGCTTGGTTTTTAAACCACTTGAGGTAGGACTTCTATTCTTCATGTAGTCTGGGAGACCCGGCCTGTTACTTGGCCGGGCAAATGTCTGAAGTCCTCCTTAAGAGGCGATGTTTGTGGTTGTTTACATTTGTGCCCAAGCAGGTGAAGACCTCTATGAGGCAATTGGTGGATCAAAGGGATATGCAATCTATCCCCCACTATTCTGTTGAGTCGTCCCTCTGCTCACACGGCTGTGTGTTGATGCATTGGGACACAAACCCAAGATCTTGTGCTGTTGCACAATCGAGTCAGAGTCTTTGAGCGTAGAAGGGTCCCTCCATTCTGGACCCACGCTCCTTTGTCTGAAGCTCTCCCTGGTCAGGGATAAGAGCTGTGAAGTCTAATCTTCACTCACCTTTCATCTGCTTCACCTTAGCCCCTCAATGGCAAGGTTAAGAGCGAGCAATACCCATGTACAGATGACTTGCTGAGGCAGTCAAACCCATTGTTTGAGCCCACTTGACTGGTTATAGTGTGTGCTTTGTGAATATTTGTTTGCTCTGTTTGCTTGTATGCTTGTATGCTTGCTTTCTTCCTGGATAGGATTAGCTTGCAGTTGTGCAAGTAGGTAGAAACCTCAACGTAGGGCAATGATGCATGACAACACTAGGCTCGAGTACAGCTCCCTGGTAGTGTGTCTTCCCTTGGTTTCTGGCTAGATTTTCTTTCCCTTGAGGGGGAACTACATCGCCCTGATCCTCGTTCCAGACGAGGTATGTAGGCAGGAGACCGTGCGAGGTCTCTCCGGGCATTTTTTTTCTTTTGTGTGTGTTTGCTTGTTATCTTCTGGCGTGTGTTTTGGTTCGGATGCCGACGTAAGTCCAGTGATTGGCGGTCGGGCTCCACGTTTGCCTTCTGGTGTGTGTTTTGGTTCGGATGCTAATGTAAGTCCAGTGATTGGCATTCAGGCTCCATGTTTGCCGGTGTGTTTATTTGCTTGTTTGGCGTGCGTGAGCCGAACTACAGTAGCTCTGATTCTCGTTCCAGACGAGATATGTAGGCATAGGATGCGATGTCCTATCGAGCTCCCTTCTTCTTAACCCCACCTGCGTTGTCTTCGGTGTGTGTGTGTGTGATGTTTTAGCAACCTTTTCTTTCTTTTAGGACGTGGATCCCGTCGAGTACGACGGACGTGAGGGGTGCTAATACCTTCCCCTTGCGTAACCGACTCCCTTACCCTTTCTCTTTGGTCGCGAGACCATGCTTTTTCCAGGTTTCTCTGAGCGTTTCCTTTCCCTATCTTGGGATAAATAACGCGCAGTGGCGGCTCTGTGTGTTTTTTTGTTTCAGCCCGCCGGTTGTTTTTCGCGGATGCGACAGCTGGCGACTCTGCTGGGGATCACAAAGATGTTGACCTGTGCTGGTCCATCTTCCCTAAGCGAGTCTTTCCTAGCGTTCTAGGATAGTTTAGGTTGCTTGTTGTGCTGTTATTTATTGCATTTATTATTCTGACCATGTATATATGTGCATAAATATTTGCATGCATCATACTATCATGTTGTTGTCGTCCTCTGTGCAGGTGGTTCCGTTGTTTTGGGGTGGGTGTTCTGAGTGAGGCCCAATACCCAGGCCTGAGTATACACCTAGGATTAGCGTGGTCTCATGTTTCTTCACATGTTGTACGACATGATGCGGAGACATGTCACCACAGCCGGACGAGGTTCATTTGGGAGAGTCTTGCCGGGTGGAGTTATTCCGCTTAGGTTGGATTATCTCTTTTGGGCTATTGACTCCGGTGACCGATCATTTCCCGGATCTTTGGATTAGACGATCTCAGGAGAGCTACAATGGCACACCCGAAAGGGCAAACCCATTGAGTATCTCTGCCCGATTGTCGAGACCATTATCCGCCTTAGGATAACCTGATTAGAATTTACCTGTGAGGGGAGGGTGGTTCTTTCAGATGCATGTTCAGATGGTGACTCAGATGGTGACTTTTGTTCCGTTGATCAGAGTCATATTTATAAGTCGGATTTATGGCCATTTATTGTCGTGATGCCGGAGTGCTGTCCGTGGTATTTATCAGTGGGGATCCGTTTATTTTAGGATTCCCTGGGCCGATTTTATCAGTGGGGATCCGTTTATTTCAGGATTCCCCGGGCCGATTCAGATGGTTATGGGTATCTGCCAAGAGATGGTTTGATGATGATGATGATGTATCTGTCTTCCGTTTATTTCGGAACCCTTGAGTCAGATTTGTGGGTACATATTCCCTCAGATGGTTGTGATCGTTTCAGAAATCAGGGCTGTAACTCAGAGCAACAGACGATCAGATGACTTGGAGGATGGCACAGTGCATTGCATTCATACATCATTCTCATTTTGCATTCATCTGCATCAAACTCACGTCTAGTCATATGGGGAGTATTATGGATTGAGAATTTGGTTGAGAGACATCTGAATGTCAGAATGTTATTGGAAAAATATTATTTGTCTCGATGAAACCAAGATCAAAGGACAGAATCTTCCTCATATGGACAGACGTTGCATTCATGCATATTAACCTGTTTGCTGTTTTGCAGGTATCGGTCTAACCAGTGTGCACAACTTTTCCGCCCAGATACCCTCCCAGACTCAACAAATCCAAACTGATGGATCTTCCCAACGCCGACATCCTCGAACTGAAAGAGATGGTGAGGGATTTGTTCAGTGTTGTGCAAGGGCTTGCCTTGGGGCAGAAAGCCATGACCGAGAGATTGGAAAGGATTGAGGGCTGGATGATCAAGGAGAAAGTTCAGGGAAAGGCTCCGTCATCCGAAGTAACAAATTCCTCTGGCTCTGTAGCAAAGAAATCCCTTGACAGTGGTCAGCCCAAGAAGAAGGTTGAATCAGGTGGTGCGCAGACTAAAAGAGAATGCGGTAAGGATTGTTATCACCCATATGCTGATACGGTAACGATCCCTACTAGTAATCAATCTGCACAACAGTGGCAACCACCACCTCAGCAGAGGACACAAAGAGCAGTGGGCCAAGCGAGAAGGAGGACGGCAGATCGTCATTTCAATAAGCCGCCCGTGACTTACGCCTCTCTGTTTAAAAAGTTGAAGGATCTTGGGTTGGTGCAGCCAAGGATATTGGTTCCAGGGAAACCAGATCAGAGGGTTGCCAGTTATGATGAGAATGTCAGGTGTGAGTTCCATGCTGGGGCACCCGGACATCATGTTGAGGATTGCAAAGCTTTTAAGCATGTGGTCCAGGACTTGGTGGATTCTAAGGCAATCAATTTTGCACCGATGACAGATGATAGTGCTAACCCCGTGACAAGGCATGGTCCTGTAAAAGTGGAGATGATGTCGAAGGACAAGAAAGGGGTAGAGGTGACTGAGAAGGATCAGTTAAGAATGCCCATGTCTGTGGTCCCAAAACGCCCGACAAAAAATGGAGCTTTCCCTCGTGTTGATGATTGTTGTGCGGCCATCGCAACAAAGGGGTGTGTAGTAATTGGGGAATCGGTCCAGAGAAAGATGAAAGTAGAAATGGACGATGTAAGGTGTAAAGCACCCAGTCTGGCAATTGAAACCATCAAGGTGAAAAATGCCGTTGGTGTTGAGAAAGAGAAAAAGCCGTCCATTTCTTCTTACAAGCAAGCAGTGGAAGTGGTGAGAAATGGAGGGATCCCAGGCTGGGGACAGATCATAGGCATTGTGGTAAAGGCGGATATGTTTGGGATTGGTTATCATCCAGGTCAAGACTCGTCTGAGCAGAACAGAGGACGTCGTCCGTCATTCACCTTTGTCAGTGCTGGAATGCTAGATTCAGATCACGCCTATACAGTGGGTGAAGGGTCTGACAGTGACTGTGAACTGGAGTCGTGGATAAAATCGTGCGTACCAGGAAGCTGGAAGGCTTAAAAAGATCAGCACTGTCATTCTACTTGAAGAGTAATAATTTCTGTTTTCAGTTTTATTTGCATGAAAGCCATACGTGTTGCCCGACACGTAATGGTTCATTGTAAGGGCCACATCATGTTCATAATTTGCAACATTTCTGCATCATTAATAAATGGACGTTTTTCAGTCAAAAAGCAGTGTTCCCTGTTTTTCATTTATTTTTGCAGTTTAAAAACAAATAAAAATGGCAATGTTTATTTTCATTTTTCTCTTTTTTTGATTTATCTCGTTCCGAATTCAAAAATAATTCTCCGGATCTCGTTGATAACAATTCGGTTACACCTCTGTATGACTTCGACAATCCGATCTATCATGCCGAAGAAGAAGGCGAAGAAGATTGTGATCTGCTGGAACTAGCCAGGTTGTTGAAATAAGAGGAGAAGGTGATTCAGCCGCGTGAAGAGCGAGTTGAGGTTGTTATTCCAAGCACCGCCGAGGTCAGGAAGGAAATAGGAAAATGAGGTCGCTTCAGAGGCGAGTCGAGAGCAGAATGGTAGTCCTGTTGAAGGGACATGTGGATACCTTCACCTGGTCATGTCAGGATATGTCAGGGTCGGATACCAATGTCATTGTGCACAAGCTACCATGGAGAGAAGACTGTCCTCTAGAGAAGCAGAATGCCGATGTCACGTATCAGAGTGACTTTGTTTCATGATATGATTCATCATGAAATCGAATGCTATGTTGATGACATGATAGCAAAGTCCCAAATCGGAAGAGGGGCATCTGGCAGATCTGGCCAAGTCATTTGACAAGTTGAGATAATTCAGACTGAGGTTGAATTCAAATAAGTGCACTATCAGAGTGCGGACCGGTAAGCTGCTGGGGTCATTGGAAAAGAGGAATCAAGGTTGATCCTGCTTAAAAAAAAAATAAAAAAAAAATGCCTGAACCGAGTACAGAAAGAGAGGTTCGTGGTCTTCTGGGTAGATTGAACTACATGTCATGGTTCACATCTCACCTAACAGCCACGTGGGAACCCATTCAAGAAAAAAAAGCAAACGGTCAGGTGGAATAATGATTGCCAAGGGGCATTGAAAAAATAAAAGAAAAGTTGCAGGAACCTCTGATTCCGATGTCTCCTATGGAAGGAGCAATGGTCAAATTTTGTACTTGACAGCCTTCGAGGGGTCTACGAGGTGTATTAGGTCAGCATGACGAGTCTGGTCGAAAAGAGCATGCAATTTACCTTAGCAAAAATTTTACCGACTGTGAAACAATACATTCACTGTTCGAGAAAACTTGATGTACTTTGGCATAGGCTGCTCGTCGACTGAGACAGTATATGCTGATTCATACCACTTCGTGGATTTCGAGATGGATCTGATCAGGTAGATTTCTGAGAGAGCCAGCAATGACCGGACGGGTTGCGAGGGGGTCAATGATTTTGATTGAATACGATATTCGATATACCTCTCAGAAAGCAATCAAGGGGAGTGTATTGTTTGATTACATCGCCCAACAACCCGTGGAGAATTGTCAACCGATGAAGTTTGAGTTCCCTGATGAGGACATCTCGAGGTGCTCTAATCGAAAGATTGAGAGTAACCGATCCCGGAGGAGGGGCGTGACCCTGAATCCGAACGGATTCTGATGTCTGATGGGGAGGTTAAGGTGAATGGGCTTTTGTTGCCCGGATAACGTTGGAATGCACCGATGGTGTGATGGGAGTATGAAGCTTGTATCCTGGGTATTGAACTCCGATGCGCACATCTACTGGGGCAACTCCTTTCTCATTGGTATATGGAATGGAGGCTGTGTTACCGGTTGAGGTTCAAATTCCCTCTTTGAGAGTCCTGATGGACGTGAAGCTGCAAGAGGCGGAATGGGTAAGGACCCGGTACGAAAAGTTGAGCCTAATCGAAAAAGAGGCTGGCAGCCATCTGTCATGGGCAGTTGTACCAGCAGAGGATGAAGCGTGCTTTTGACAAGAAGGTACGACCTCGGGTATATCACGTGGGTGATATGGTGCTGAAAAGGATCCTTCCTCCTCAGAACGATCGAAGGGGCAAATGGACACCGAATTATGAAGGTCCGTTCGTGGTCAAGAAGGTCTTCTCTGGTGGAGCCTTGTTGCTAACGACCATGGATGGTGAGGATTTTCCATCCCCTGTGAATACGGACGCAGTTAAAAAATACTTCGTATAAAGAGACCCGCTGGATGAAAAGAATAAAATAGTCCAGGCAAAAAAGGGCATTCCGGCGAACCAAAAAAAACAGAAAGAAAGGTTCGGGCAAAAATTAGGGATAAAAGAAAAATGTACACCCGGCAAGTCGAAAACCTGAAAAGGCGACTTGGGCAAAAAGGGGTATCCCGGTGGACTGAAAACCCGAAAGAGCGGTCCAGGCAAAAGAGGGATTGAAACGAACAACTGCGTCTGACATGATCGTTTGCGCTTTGGTTAAAGCGTCATGGATAATACCCGGTAGGGATCAATCAGAAGCGTCTTGTTCAGAAGGCAGGAAGCATGGAGAGTCTGAGGACATATGGGGTGTAACCGAGTTGGAACTCGATGAGATCACGGGTTTCACATTTCCATTAGGATAGATTTTTCCTTTTGTGCGCAATTACCTCTTTTCAGGAATTGCTTCCTTTGTATTGCTCAATTTGAGCCACACTTTTCCAATCAATAAAATGCATATTCAGTCAAATAATTTTGTTTTTTGTTTTCATTACCGCTTTGATTGCAAAAACATCAGATATTTTTGATAAAGAATCTTGCATTTTAAGACATACAGGTCCCTTCCAATGCATGTTTATAAGATTGAAAGCTTGAAATCTTATTTGGAAGGATGAGTGACCCAAGTGTTGAAATCTTGACACGCTTGGGGCACGGTTTTGTCTAACGATCTGTTTTGCAGGAACTGTTAGGTATTTTCACTCACTTGCAGGTTGTGATGTGGAAGCTTGTCGACAAAAAACAGATCCCCAGAGAGTTCGCTCAGGGACGAATGTATGAAAGAATGACGAAGACGTTGAGACGTACGACGATCCTTGATAGTAATCAAGAAGACTCTTCAAAATCGGAAGATTGGAAAGTTTGTGGAAATTCCCCGCAGGGTCCAATCAGGGACAAGCAGGTTAGGGACCGGTGAAGAGACGACGAGGGACGTCCGACGGCCTTTGGAATTAATCAAGAAGACTCTTCAAAGTCGGAAAATTGAAAAGTCTGTGTAAATCCCAGGAGTACGTTTCTCGTCGAGCGCGGAGCGATTGGGAATACAAGATGATGGAGCAGAAAAGGTCCAGACGAGTCTGGGAGTTCTCAAAAGTGGAAAGCTGATACAAGATTGGGAGGCGGATACCGTGGTTCGACGAGTCGACGGGTGTTCTGTACCAACTTTTCTCATTTCCCCAGCTAGGTCCCCAAGCAGAGCTGAGAGGACCAATTCCCAGCAGATCCAAGGGCTGTGGATTCCCTAGCCGAGTCAGGATGGTTATCCTCGGCGGGTAAACGATGTTTCCTCAGCAGCCAGGTCAGAAGGTTGCTACTCCCCGAGTGGAGCGGGTTTCAATGAAATATATCTCCAGCAGTGTTCATCCTACCAGTGGATCGGATAATTTTCCGTAGCAGACGGATATTTGCATCCCCGGCTGAGTGTATCCTACGTGTGGATTGCATGGGTTGTCCCCAGCGGAGTAGCATTCGTTTTCCCTAGCAGGGTTTGGATGGTTATCCCCAGCAGGTGTCAGATCGATGCTTCCCCAGTTGCCAGGCCTGGAGGTGGCTGTTTTCCCAGCAGAGTATCTGTGAGCATTTCCCCAGTGAAGTCGTCAGGTATCTGTGAGGTTTTCTCGAAGCAGAGTCGAGATTTATATCCTCAGCAAGTCAAAGATTGTTGTATCCCCACAGAGTGTTGGTGGTTCTTATCCCCAGCAGTTTCCCGAGCGGATTGGGTGCAAAGGAGGTTCTTCCCCAGCAAGGGTTACCTTTTCCAGCAGCAGCAGTGCTATTCCCCAGCAGGGTGGAATCGGAGTATTGACGAATTCCTCAGCAGAGTGTCTCGTGCTCCCCAGAAGAGTCCCTTGAGGGGGATGCTTTTTATGCATTCATCATGTAGAATAAGCATATCATGTTGCATAGAAAAAATAAATAATCGCGTAGCATTTCCATAATTATGGAGCATTGCGCAGAAAAATCAATCATGCATCATTGCAAGCATAGGCTAGTCTCAAGCCGTGGTTACCGTTTGAGATATGGTTCTGCCAGTGGGTGAAGATGCTACTCGAGCCGTGATTACCGTTTGAGGAGTGGTTTCACTAGTTGGAAATTCATCAGTATTGCAAGTATCAGTTACTCGAGCCGTGATTACCACTTGAGATTTGATGTTCTCCAGTAGTGCGATACTGGAGGAGATTTTTTCCGTCGGACAGAGATAGAGATGTGACGCGTTCAGCGCGATTCAAGCCGTGGATACCGCTTGATATTTGGTTTCGCCGGATGGTGAAGATGTTACTTGGATAAGTTCAACATCATGACGCGATCAGCGCGATTCAAGCCGTGGATACCGCTTGATATTTGGTTTCGCCGGATGGTGAAGATGTTACTTGGATAAGTTCAACATCATGACGCGTTCAGAGCGATTCAAGCCGTGGATACCGCTTGATATTTGGTTTCGCCGGATGGTGAAGATGTTACTTGGATAAGTTCAACATCATGACGCGATCAGCGCGATTCAAGCCGTGGATACCGCTTGATATTTGGTTTCGCCGGATGGTGAAGATGTTACTTGGATAAGTTCAACATCATGACGCGATCAGCGCGACTCAAGCCGTGGATACCGCTTGATATTTGGTTTCGCCGGATGGTGAAGATGTTACTTGGATAAGTGCAACGTCATGACGCGATCAGCGCGACTCAAGCCGTGGTTACCGCTTGAAGGTTTGGTTTCACCAGATGATGAAAGTGTTACTCCGAGGAGTTCAGCATCACGACGTCAGATCAGCAATGTTCCCCAGTAGTGCGATATTGGAGGAAATGTTTCCGTCGGACAGAGATGGAAATAATATCAGAAGACGTTACGCGATCAGCGCGATTCCGGGGTTCAAATGGAGAAAAGGAGATGTTGAGGCATTTTCTGGGGTGCAAATGAAGAAAGGGAAGTGTTGCGACATTTTCTGGAGATCGGGGTTCAATCAGAGAAGAGTATATGCTGAGGCATTTTCTGGGGTTCATATGGAGATTGGAGTTGAAGATTATGTCCGGGATGAGGTCCTTAGGATTATCTTCTGTTTATGTGTCACCTTAGACTTTGGCGGATGCCAGTGGAGGTCGTTACGGGTGTCTTCGGAAGAAGAGATGCACATGTTACCTTCCTTTTGTGAAGGTATACCCTCTGATATGTCGCCCTCAGAGTGGTGTTTGGTGTTATTTCCGACGTTGCCAGCGGAATTATCACAAGAAATTGGAGATCGGGGTTCAAATGGAGAAAGGGAAATATGGAGACATTTTCTGGAGATGGGGTTCAAATGGAGAAAGGGAAATGTTGAGGCATTTTCTGGAGAACGGGGTTCACAATGGCGATCGCGAGTAATCGTCAGGCGACTGGGGTTCAAACCGGAGAATGGGGTTCATTATTTTGGCAAACAGGAGAGCGGGGTTCAAATGCGGTGATCCGAGGATCATTTGCGCAAAAGAAAATTTCGGGGTTCAAGAAAATAAGAAAAAGGATTATCAGAAAAAATTTGGGGTTCAAGAAAAGCATAAAAAGAAAGGAATAATAATCCTGAGCGGATGTGGTGTTCAAACCATGGTTATCCCTGTGTTACCATTTATTTTGGTATCCAGGTCGACGTTTTGGTTTCAAGTTTGTTCTTCGCCGATTCTGACAGGCGTTGTTAATTATTTTCTCATCAGAGTGCAAATTGTTCGTCTGTTCTTGGTATTCAATCACTCTTCATCCTGATCATCTGAAAGCCGAGGCTATTCATATCGACAGGTTCACAGTGGATTGAATAGGGGCAGCTGTAACACCTCAAAATTTTCCCTCTTCTCTTGGGACTAGCATATCATATGGCATATCATTTTTTAGGTCATTAGGCATTGCATATTGCATATCATGTGGTTACATTGTGCAAGCCATCTTCCCAAGTCTTGATCAGAAGATAGGAGGTCATGGTGCAAGCTAGGGTTTCATTGGACTGGTCATTAATCATCTGAGGATGTGGAGGTCCAAATTAGGGTTTTGTGATTCTCAAGGAGATTGGTCTTCATCTTGTTTGAAAGGATACATCATCATCATGGTTTGTCATCATCAAGTGTTGAAGCGTATTCCTTGAGATTAGGGTTTTGACCACTGGTCAACCCTAATCAGTTGCATTGGGCCAATCAGGGCATGGCTAGGAGATGGGGTCTATGATGTATATGGGGATCATCCCATGGTTTTATTGAGATTATTGAGGCTAGGGTTTCACCCTTGGGCCATTTCATCAGAAGATTGGAGCTCAGTTTGATCTATGCATTGCCAAATTCATCTATCAGTTGGAAAAGTCAACTGTGGTCAACTGTGCTTGATTTTATGGATTTGGAGGTGGGAGAGAGTTGGATACACTTCATTCGTGTTGGAACAAGTGTTATTTGACATGTCAAAGCGTAAGAATGGAGAAAATAAAGTCAGGACAGAAATTGCCAAAAATAGAAAGTGACTTATAATGGAAGTTTCCAAAAATGGAAAGTTTTTGACCTCAAAATTACATGTCCAAGGAAGCTTCAAATGAAAATTTGTTCAACATGAAAGTTGTAGATCTTGGTCTCACCTTTCCAAAGAGTCCAAGAACATGAAAATCCCATGTATGGTTGGCAAGTTATGGTCCATTCGATTTCAAAAAAGACCTATAATCAGGGGGGCATAACTTCCACATGGAGTGTCCAAATTGAGTGATCTTTTTATGTGCAAACTCCATTTGACATGTACTTTCATGGTGCATAAATGGATGTGTGTCGATTACCGAGATTTAAATAGAGTCAGTCCGAAAGATGACTTCCCATTACCTCACATTGATGTATTGGTCGATAACACTGCTCAGTCCTCGGTTTTCTCTTTCATGGATGGATTCTCTGGCTATAATCAGATCAAGATGGCGCCATAAGACATGGAGAAGACGACGTTCATTACACCTTGGGGAACGTTCTGTTATAAGGTAATGCCATTTGGGTTGAAGAACGCCGGTGCTACCTACCAAAGAGATATGACGACCCTCTTTCATGACATGATGCACAAAGAAATTGAAGTGTACGTAGATGATATGATTGCGAAGTCTCAGACAGAAGAGGAGCACTTGGTAAACTTGCAAAAGTTGTTTGAAAGATTGAGAAAGTTCAAACTGAGGCTGAATCCAAACAAGTGTACGTTTGGAGTGAGATATGGAAAGCTGTTAGGTTTCATTGTCAGTGAAAAAGGGATTGAGGTTGATCCAGCGAAAGTAAAAGCTATTCAAGAAATGCCTGAACCAAGAACGGAAAAGCAGGTTCGTGGTTTTTTAGGGAGACTGAACTACATTTCACGGTTCATATCTCACCTAATAGCTACGTGCGAACCGATATTTAAATTGCTAAGAAAAGATCAAGCAATCAGGTGGAACAATGATTGTAAAAAAGCTTTTGATAAGATAAAAGAATATTTGCAGAAACCTCCAATTCTTATACCTCCAGTTCCTGGGAGGCCTCTGATAATGTACCTTTCAGTAACAGAGAATTCGATGGGGTGTGTATTGGGACAGCATGACGAGTCTGGTCGAAAAGAGCATGCAATATACTACCTTAGCAAAAAGTTTACCGACTGTGAAACAAGATATTCGCTGCTCGAGAAAACTTGTTGCGCTTTGGCATGGGCTGCTCGCCGACTAAGACACTATATGTTGAACCATACTACCTTGTTGATTTCTAAGATGGACCCAGTAAAGTATATCTTTGAAAAGTCGGCTCTTACAGGATGAGTGGCTTGTTGGCACATGATTTTGACAGAGTATGATATCCAGTACACGTCGCAAAAGGCCATCAAGGGTAGTATTCTGTCTGATTACCTTGTCGAGCAACCAATTGATGACTATCAACTGATGATGTTTGAATTCCCCGATGAAGATATCATGTACTTAAAGATGAAAGATTGTGAAGAGCCTCTTGTCGAGGAAGGACCGGATCCCGATGACAAGTGGACACTGATGTTTGATGGGGCGGTAAATGGAAATGGAAATGGTGTTGGGGAAGTACTCATTAATCCTAAAGGTGCACACATACCTTTCTCCGCCAGATTGACTTTTGAAGTAACCAACAACGAAGCTGAGTACGAGGCCTGTATCATGGGGATTGAGGAAGCCATCGATCTAAGGATCAAAACTATGGACATTTATGGAGATTCTGCTCTAGTGATTAACCAAGTCAATGGAGACTGGAATACTCATCAACCGCATTTGATTCCTTATAGAGATTACACCAGAAGGATCCTGACTTTCTTCAAGACAGTAAAGTTGTATCATGTACCCCGAGATGAAAATAAAATGGTTGATGCCTTAGCCACATTGTCTTCCATGATTAAAGTTTATTGGCAGAATCATGTGCCACACGTTGCTGTGAATCGACTCGAGAGGCCTGTGTATGTGTTTGCAGCTGAGTCTGTTATTGATGAGAAGCCATGGTTTTATGATATTAAGAATTTCCTCAAAAGCCAAGAGTATCCTGAAGGAGCGTCAAAGAATGACAAGAAGACGCTGAGAAGGCTAGTTGGAAGCTTTTACTTGAACAAGGATGATGTGTAGTACAAGAGGAACTATGACATGGTTCTGCTCAGATGCGTGGTTAGACACGAAGCAAACATGTTAATGCAGGAAGTACACGAGGGATCTTTCGGTACCCATGTTGGTGGTCATGCAATGGCCAAAAAGTTGTTAAGAGCCGGTTATTACTGGATACCCATGGAATCTGATTGTTTCAAATATGCTCGGAAGTGCCACAAATGTCAGATCTATGCAGATAAAGTGCATGTACCACCAAACCCTCTAAATATTATGAATTCTCCTTGGCCATTCGTGATGTGGGGCATCGATATGATTGGAAAGATTGAACCTACTGCTTCTAATGGACATCGGTTCATCCTAGTCGCGATTGATTACTTTACCTATTGTAACACCTCAAAATTTGCCCTCTTCTCTTGGGACTAGCATATCATATGGCATATCATTTTTTAGGTCATTAGGCATTACATATTGCATATCATGTGGTTACATTGTGCAAGCCATCTTCCCAAGTCTTGATCAGAAGATAGGAGGTCATGGTGCAAGCTAGGGTTTCATTGGACTGGTCATTAATCATCTGAAGATGTGGAGGTCCAAATTAGGGTTTTGTGATTCTCAAGGAGATTGGTCTTCATCTTGTTTGAAAGGATACATCATCATCATGGTTTGTCATCATCAAGTGTTGAAGCGTATTCCTTGAGATTAGGGTTTTGACCACTGGTCAACCCTAATCAGTTGCATTGGGCCAATCAGGGCATGGCTAGGAGATGGGGTCTATGATGTATATGGGGATCATCCCATGGTTTTATTGAGATTATTGAGGCTAGGGTTTCACCCTTAGGCCATTTCATCAGAAGATTGGAGCTCAGTTTGATCTATGCATTGCCAAATTCATTTATTAGTTGGAAAAGTCAATTGTGGTCAACTGTGCTTGATTTTATGGATTTGGAGGTGGGAGAGAGTTGGATACACTTCATTCGTGTTGGAACAAGTGTTATTTGACATGTCAAAGCGTAATAATGGAGAAAATAAAGTCAGGACAGAAATTGCCAAAAATAGAAAGTGACTTATAATGGAAGTTTCCAAAAATGGAAAGTTTTTGACCTCAAAATTACATGTCCAAGGAAGCTTCAAATGAAAATTTGTTCAACATGAAAGTTGTAGATCTCGGTCTCACCTTTCCAAAAAGTCCAAGAACATGAAAATCCCATGTATGGTTGGCAAGTTATGGTCCATTCGATTTCAAAAAAGACCTATAATTAGGGGGGCATAACTTCCACATGGAGTGTCCAAATTGAGTGATCTTTTATGTGCAAACTCCATTTGACATGTACTTTCATGGTGCATAAATGGAATTCATCAAAAATGTTCAATGCAAAAGGTCATTTTTCAAGTGCACAATTAAAAAGTCAAGGGCAAAATGGTCCAAGTTGAGAAATAATGGGAATTTTGGCATGGGAGTTTTTGCAACACCTCACATATGCCAATTGGAGATGGTTTGAACTGTCATAAGCTTGCAAAGTCCAATATTTGGTTAAGTCATTTTGGAACTTCACTTGAAAATGCATTTTGTGGCATAGCCTAGTGAAATTGAAAAATACAATGCCAATTGCTATGAAACCAAAGCCAACACATCACAAATGATAATTGGAAGATGTCTGAGCTGTCATGAGCCCCAGGGTGAAATGTCCATTTTGCCCTTGCTTTGTAAAATTGCATTTTTGCTAATTACATCATTTTTGGTTAATTTGTGATTAGAGATGGATTAAGTGGAAGTATATAACATTAATCATAACTGAATATTGATCAGAATCACAAATCACAAGAAATTCCAACTGTTTTTCCCTCCAATTCTCCAAATTCATCAAGAACATTCATCAACAAAATTCATCCAAACTCCTTCAATTCTTCATCAAATTGCTCAATTCTTTTTGCTTCGTGCTCCATGGATCTAGATCTTCATCTGTTTTGATAAATCCATTGCCATCAACATCAAAATCGTGGCTGTTCTTCATCATGCTCAACAATGGAGTTTTAGTGAATTCTTCTTCCTGGATCGCGTTTGAGCTAAGGCAACTTCTCCATTCAACCTAAGGAAGCTTGGCACGCATCTGTTTGAGGTTCTCATGTCCAGAAACATCAAGAACAACAACTGTCTTCAACTTGAGGTTAGTTTTCGAATCTCATGGTTTCTTGAATTGAGACATGCTTATTGTAGATCATTCCATGTAGATCATCCTGATATGTATAGTTTGTGAAATGATTAACTGTAGAGAAAGAAATCGAGTTTTGAAGTTGGATGTGTGTTTAGGTTTTTGATCGATCCCGATTATACAGTAGAAATTAGGATGAATTAGTTGCATATTGGAATCCTCGTGCTTAGACCTTTCCAATGACTATACGCATGTTAATTTTTGTTGAGATTCGATGTTCTTGGATTGTATGAATTTTCTGGAAAAATGGATGAAGTTGATGATGAATTTCTGGAAAAGAGTTTGTTTGATCCGCTGAAACGCAAGTCCAATTTCGAATCATGTTTGCCGCGCGAATCCGTCCAACCACAAGGTGCCAGCGCATTAATGTGCTGCGCACCGATTTGCCTTGGCTTGTGAGATTTACAGAAATGCCACTGGACCGAATAAAAACATTTTAATTAAATTAACATTCTAAATAACTATTCAATAATTTAACAAAACTTAGAAAAATCATAAAAAATTAATTATTAATCCAAAAATAGTGAGACTTTTTTTGATAGATCCCAAATTCTCTCTAGTTTTTTATAGGCATGGTACCATAAGTTGTGCATGAAGAAATGTTGACCTGGCATGTTGATCTTTGACTTGTGTACATTTTTTGCATGTTTTGCCATATTCAACATGAAATACTCATAATTGTAAAGAAATGAATGAAAATTTGTGTGCTTATTCTGGACTTGTTGATGGTGATTTCCATGTAAAGTTTATGATTTTTGGATACCTGATGATTGAGATATGATTTTTTGAATCTAGGTGTGACAATTTGTGTCACACCTAGCTAGGTCAACTTTCTGATTTTATTTGCATGACCTAGGATTGTTGAATTGCTCCAATTTTTTGTGTGGATGATCATTGATATGTCAAGATAACATGTGAATTGTTCTGGATTTTTCTATGGCATTTTCCAATTGATTGATAATTTTCTTCACTGTATGCTCATTTGGTAATATTGTGTGACACATGTTTGTATATTGTTTGTGAAATTCTCATATGGTTTTGGATGAAGATGAAATTTGGTATGCTGGTTATAGACACATTGTGGGACACCATGCTTTTGGTCCCATTCATTTCTTAATTGTTGTCACTGTTTTATGAATTATTGAAATGGATGCTTGCTTGGATGTCTTGAATTGGCTTACATAATTGTGTCTGGACTTTTTGATTTTCATTGACCTACTTTATTTTGTCCAATTGAGCTGAAAATTGACATGCTATACCTTGAATGTGTCCTGTTTAGGTGTGATTTATTTGAGGATTTTTGGAATTGTTTTGGTATGCCTTTGATTGAAGTCATTCTGTTTGGACTTTTGGTGTTGTATTTGACCTAGTTTGTGGTATATTGTGCATGAAATGATAATGGAGAATGGTATAGGCATGGGACCAATTGCATTTGCTTTTGAATGGTTTTAATTTGATTTTGGATTGGTTTGGCTTGCTGTTTAGATTTTTTTCTCCCTTTTGGACCCTAGGCTTGGCCTAGTGGTCTAGTTTCTCACATTTGGTTTGGATTTTCAGGATGAAATGCACAATGCTTAAGGAGATTGCTTCAAGGCAATTTGAATTGAGTTTGGTTGATGTTTATAAACTAACTTGACTTTGTTTTGTAGGTTGTGATGCTTGAGCTTGGGCTTATAGCTTGCACTTGTGTGCATTAACTTGTGTTGCTTTGTACAGATTAATTGATTAACATTTGCTGTTTACTGTTTGTTTGTCTGAGTACTGATGATACTTGATTGATTTCAGGTACATTTAGTCGCTTACAGTTCTTTAAGAACTTGCTTGCTGCTGCTTGTTTTTAAACCACTTGAGGTAGGACTTCTATTCTTCATGTAGTCTGGGAGACCCGGCCTGTTACTTGGCCGGGCAAATGTCTGAAGTCCTCCTTAAGAGGCGATGTTTGTGGTTGTTTACATTTGTGCCCAAGCAGGTGAAGACCTCTATGAGGCAATTGGTGGATCAAAGGGATATGCAATCTATCCCCCACTATTCTGTTGAGTCGTCCCTCTGCTCACACGGCTGTGTGTTGATGCATTGGGACACAAACCCAAGATCTTGTGCTGTTGCACAATCGAGTCAGAGTCTTTGAGCGTAGAAGGGTCCCTCCATTTTGGACCCACGCTCCTTTGTCTGAAGCTCTCCCTGGTCAGGGATAAGAGCTGTGAAGTCTAATCTTCACTCACCTTTCATCTGCTTCACCTTAGCCCCTCAATGGCAAGGTTAAGAGCGAGCAATACCCATGTACAGATGACTTGCTGAGGCAGTCAAACCCATTGTTTGAGCCCACTTGACTGGTTATAGTGTGTGCTTTGTGAATATTTGTTTGCTCTGTTTGCTTGTATGCTTGTATGCTTGCTTTCTTCCTGGATAGGATTAGCTTGTAGTTGTGCAAGTAGGTAGAAACCTCAACGTAGGGCAATGATGCATGACAACACTAGGCTCGAGTACAGCTCCCTGGTAGTGTGTCTTCCCTTGGTTTCTGGCTAGATTTTCTTTCCCTTGAGGGGGAACTACATCGCCCTGATCCTCGTTCCAGACGAGGTATGTAGGCAGGAGACCGTGCGAGGTCTCTCCGGGCATTTTTTTTCTTTTGTGTGTGTTTGCTTGTTATCTTCTGGCGTGTGTTTTGGTTCGGATGCCGACGTAAGTCCAGTGATTGGCGGTCGGGCTCCACGTTTGCCTTCTGGTGTGTGTTTTGGTTCGGATGCTGATGTAAGTCCAGTGATTGGCATTCAGGCTCCATGTTTGCTGGTGTGTTTATTTGCTTGTTTGGCGTACGTGAGCCGAACTACAGTAGCTCTGATTCTCGTTCCAGACGAGATATGTAGGCATAGGATGCGATGTCCTATCGAGCTCCCTTCTTCTTAACCCCACCTGCGTTGTCTTCGGTGTGTGTGTGTGTGATGTTTTAGCAACCTTTTCTTTCTTTTAGGACGTGGATCCCGTCGAGTACGACGGACGTGAGGGGTGCTAATACCTTCCCCTTGCGTAACCGACTCCCTTACCCTTTCTCTTTGGTCGCGAGACCATGCTTTTTCCAGGTTTCTCTGAGCGTTTCCTTTCCCTATCTTGGGATAAATAACGCGCAGTGGCGGCTCTGTGTGTTTTTTTGTTTCAGCCCGCCGGTTGTTTTTCGCGGATGCGACACCTATGGGTGGAAGCAGCTTCCTATGCCAATGTTACTAGACAAGTGGTTGCTCGATTCATTAAGAAAGAAATTATTTGTCGTTATGGGGTTCCTGAGAGAATCATCACTGATAATGGTTCGAATCTCAATAACAAGATGATGAAAGAGCTTTGCAAAGACTTTAAGATTGAACACCACAATTCTTCTCCTTACAGACCAAAGATGAATGGTGCTGTAGAGGCGGCAAATAAGAACATTAAGAAGATTGTGCAAAAGATGGTTGTGACGTACAAGGATTGGCATGAGATGTTGCCTTTCGCTTTGCATGGGTATCGTACCTCAGTGCGTACGTCAACCGGGGCAACTCCGTTTTCACTTGTGTATGGCATGGAGGCAGTCTTGCCAGTAGAAGTTGAAATCCCTTCTTTGAGGGTACTGATGGATGTAAAACTTGACGAGGCTGAGTAGGTTCAAGCCAGGTTTGATGAGTTAAATTTAATTGAGGAAAAGCGATTAGCAGTTGTGTGCCATGGACAACTATATCAGAGAAGGATGAAGAAGGCCTTTGATCAGAAAGTGCATTCTCGATGCTATCAGATAGGTGACTTAGTTTTGAAGAGGATCCTTCCTCTCGGTACAGACAACAAGGGCAAGTGGACTCCGAATTATGAAGGTCCATATGTTGTTAAAAAGGTCTCTTATGGTGGAGCCTTGATGCTTACAACTATGGATGGTGAAGATTTTCCGTCTCTTGTGAATTCAGATGTAGTCAAAAAATACTTCGCATAAACTGACCCGCTGGACAAAAAAGGAAAGTCCAGGAAAAAAAGGGCATCCCGACGAACCAAGAGAAAAAGAAAAGAAAAAGGTTCGGGCAAAAATTAGGGATAAAGAATAAAAAAATAATATGTACACCCGGTAAGTCGAAAACCTGCAATGGCGGCTTAGGCAAAAATGGGTATCTCGGTGGATTGAAAACCTGGAAAGGCGGTCCAGGCAAAAGAGGGATTAAAGCGAAGACTACAGTCTGAGTTATCTGTACTTCATCGTGCTTCAGTGTCTACCATCTTGAAAGATATGATCGGTCCAATCACTCTTCTCAGAAAGCAAAGAATTTGGGAGAAAGTGAAGATCTATGAGTCATAACAGAATTGGAAAATAGTGGAATGCCATGTTCACATTGCCAATAGGATAGTTTATTTTCTCTTTTGGCGCAATTACCTCTTCCTAGGAATTGCTTCCTGATGTATTTGCCTTTATAGGCCATTTTCAATCAATAAAAGTCGTTATTCAGTCAAATTGCTCTCTTGTTTTTTATTTCTACTGTTTTGTTTGCAAAAAACGTCCGAATTTTTGATAAAACATTGCAGCTAAAAACATGAAGGCTAAACAATGACGTGCGGAAAGATAAAACATCTGAAAATCATTTTGAATGTTGAGCACACTTGAGTATATTCTGTCCATATGATCCCCTGGGGCATGTATGTCTTGCCGTTTTGCAGGTTACTATCTTTGATTGATGGCTAAAGCAGATGAGCCAAAGTTTGTTCGAAGGAAGACCCTGTTGTTTCAACACTGTCCGGTCGTGTAAGAAGTTGGATCGTCTAAGTCGAGTTCAGAATTTGTTTCCCCAGCATGGTCGAGAGGTTGGTGTTTTCCCAACAAGTGACTCCCCAGTTGAGTTGGTTTCTCTACCGTTCCGAGAATGTCGGATCAGTAAGTATCCTCAGCAGAATTGTTGTATGTCCCCATAGAGTTGGAAGATCGAATCAGAAATTGTATACTCAGTAAAGTGATCATTTGCTTTCCCAGTAGGAGTTTTCCTCCCCTTGCATCTTGCATGTAGTAATCATCATTTGCATTCGCATTCTCAAATCGCGTAGCATTTCCATTCAGTATGGAGCATTACGCCATGGAAAACTCAAACATATGCATACATGTATTAAACCAGATTGGATCATATCTCCGGAAGAGACGGATCATTTTTCAACATCAGTGTAACACATTTGCAGCAGTTGCTCTCGGCAACATTCAGAATCGATAATCCTAGTGAGATTTATTTTCTCACCGATCCGTGAAAGGAAAGCTTGATTCCCTTCCGATTTAGTCACCAATAAGTGTCTGCCTTATTTTGACATATGTAAATGTCATCCTTGCGATACCTGTAAGTGTCGTCTTGATCCTCGTAAATGTATGTGCTTTTCTTTGATGTCGATGAACATCATCTTTCGATGTCGATAAACGTCGAATTCCAATCGTTGGCCATCAGTAAATGGCATGTCTCTCATGGTGTCTACAAAAAAATTCGTTCTGTCAACACCCGCGTGTGTCCTTTCCTTTCCTTGGTGTCTGTAAACATCATTGATTCGATGTCAGTAAACATCAGCCGCTTGTTAACCATCGGTAAATGGTTGTGTCGTTTAAATAACGGTGTGTTTTCTCTATCCGTAAATATCGAGTATTTCATTTTCGCCATCGGTAAATGGTTTCGTTTCATAAATGTATTCTTTCCTTGGTGTCCGTAAACATCTTTGTTCGATGTCTATAAACATCGAGTTCCTTCCCAGTCATCGGTAAAGGTATGGTCTTGTTTCACTTGTAAACATCTTTGTTCGATGTCGGTAAACATCGAGTTCCTTCCCAGTCATCGGTAAATGTCTGGTCTTGTTTCACTTATAAACATCTTTGTTCGATGTCGGTAAACATCGAGTTCCTTCCCAGTCATCTGTAAATGTCTGGTCTTGTTTCACTTATAAACATCTTTGTTCGATGTCGGTAAATATCGAGTTCCTTCCCAGTCATCGGTAAATGGCCTCGCTTTCTTTGATATCGGTAAAGATCAATTCTGTTTTGAAGCCGCCATTGGTAAATGGCTTCACTTTCTTTGATATTGGTAAATATAAAATTTATTTCGAAGCCGCCATCGGTAAATGGCCTTGCTTTCTTTGATATCGGTAAATATCAATTCTGTTTTGAAGCCGCCATCGGTAAATGGCCTCGCTTTTTTTGATATCGGTAAATATCAAAATTGTTTTGAAGCCGCCATCGGTAAATGGCCTCGCTTTCTTTGATATCGGTAAATATCAAATTTGTTTTGAAGCCGCCATCGGTAAATGGCCCCGCTTTCCTTGATTCATCACCTGCAGAGTGCAAATTCTCCGGTTCTTTTGGTATTCATTCCCTATTTACCTTGAAAGTCTGATAGCCGCTGCTTTCATTCGTTCAGGTTCACAGTCGATTGAATAGGGGCAGCTGTAGCACCTCAAATTTTCCCTCCTCATTCATGCATTCATTTTATATCATTTAACATTTCATATTGCATTTCATCATGTCAATCAGAATTAGCTCCAAGAGTTTGTCTTCCAAGAAGTTTGTTTTCATCTGGGTATCAAAGTCAAAGTAGGGTTCCTCAAGGATTGAGGCACAATCTTGGTTTGAAGGTCTTATGGATGTTGTGTAGAGCTCTTGGGAGCTAGGGTTTCATTTTCAGAGATTTTCTTTAAAGGATCAAGCTTAATGGGCTCAGTACTGTCCAAAATTCAACTGTGAAGTCAAAAGTCAACTGTTGGTCAACTGAGGGTCAAATGGCTAGGGAATGACTTGAGATACTTCCAACATGTTCAAATGGTGTCTATTCATTATTCAAAACATTAATCTTGAAGGAACAAAGGTCCAGTGCACAGGTTACCAAATTTGGAAAGATGTTCCTAAGCTGTCATGCTCGCTAGGCGAGCAGAATGGTTCGCCTAGCGAGCCCCAAAATAAGCCACCAGAGTCACCTGCACCCAGAAGAAAACTTCCCATAAGAGTTGCAGATGCTCGCTAGGCGAGCAATCCCTTGCTAGGCGAAGCCCACGCTTCCTCCTTCGCTCCAGTGAGCCTTGATGATGTTGCTACTGGAATTGCTCGCTACCTACTCGCTGGACACTCGCCTAGCGAGTAAGTGCTATCTATGTTTTTACCCAAGTCTGGGAGTGTTCGCCGAAACCTCGCTGAGTGCTCGCTTAGCGAATCCTTCGCTACCTCACTCGCCTAGCGAGCTTACTGATATACCAAAAAATCTTGGGCTTGAATTGCCTTCATTCTGAGCCCACCAAGCCACAAAAATCAGGATATAAATTCTAAAAATATCATTGAGCAAAACCCTAGAGAATTCGAGCAGCCTCCATACACACTGAAAAAACACTTTTCACTCTGACTCACACACTTTTTACTCTGACTCACACACTTTTCACTTCCATCTCACACAAACCCTAACATTGCATTGCAAACCCTAATGTAGCACCTCAAATTTGCACCTACCTTTTGTACATACATTTTAATATTAAGTCATTAACATAACATGGTCCATTGCATAGCATTGCATTGTCCATTTGCCTAAGTGCAAGTTCAACTGACAGATTAGGTCAAACTGGTCAGGAGATCAGTCAATCAAGCAAGCAAGTACAATTTCCAATGAGACAAGGCCCTAGGGTTGGTCCAACATTGTCACTTGACCTAGGGGTCTTTTTGAAGTGTTTTGGTCAAGGTTTGGATGCTCAGAAGTCATCAGTCAATGTACAGTTCACCAGAAACCCTAAAAAGTCAACTATGGTCAACTGTGGTTAACTGTGCCTGATTTTATGGATTTCAAGGTGGGAGATGGTTTGAAAGGGTTCATTCATGTCCATAAAAGTCTCATTTGACATTTCAAAGGTCAAGTTTGAAGAATTTGAAGTCAGACAAGAAATTTCCAAAAATAGAAAGTTGACCTGTAATTGGAATTTGCCAAAAATGGAAACTTCTTTTCCCCAAAATTACATCATCATACAAGCTTCAAATGAATTTTTGCCCAACATGAAAGTTGAAGATCTTGTTCTCCCATTTCCAAAAAGTCCAAGAACACTCATTTATCATGTGTGGTTGGCAAGTTATGATCAAATCATTCTCAAAAAATTTTGATCTTCAAAGTGAGATATCTTCCAAACCATTTGGCCAAATTGAGTGAGGTTTTTTGCTACAAGTCATATTTGATGTGCTCTATCCAAATCTTTCATCACAATTCACCAAAAATCTTCCAAGCAAAATGGCTTTTTTTGAGTGGCATGAATTAAAAAAGAGTGACTTGAAAAATGGACTTTCAATTTAAACATTTCCAATGATTTGTACCTATTACATTTGTTCAGAAATCATGTTTGGGGTATGTTTGAGGCCTAATTTCGTGCATTACCATACACCCCATGTAATTTGGTTTGGTTTTAGCAATTATCAAAAACACCTCATTAAGCAAAATTCCATTATCATTTCCACTAACCATGCTTAGTAACATTAAACAGACTACATATATTTCATTTTCTGCTGAAAAGCCCTAGCACACTTTGCCAAAACAGATCAAAATCTCTTTCTCTCAAAAAACTCTCATGTTCTTCATTTGAACTTTTGGTTGAAAACCTTCAAAGAGCACGAGCCCTGTTGATTAATTCATCATCCACCAACATTTGTTAAGCTTTTGCAAGCCTCAAACCGTGACTGTAAAGCAAGGAAGCATCATTGTTCCATTGACCTTCTTCCATGGCAGTTTTCAATTTGAGCTAGAATCAAGGTTGCTGAGCCAAAATCCTTCTCCCACTCACCTTCTGGAGCATATTGGTGCATCTGTTTCAGCCATTTGAAGCCAAAAAACCACTGTATCATCACAGCTTTTCAGATTTGGTAAGAACTCGAACCTCACCATTTTCAAAATTATGACATGCTTTAGAAAGATCCTTCCATGCTGAGTTCATTGATGTTTGTGGTTTGAAAAATGGTTGAGTATTTTGAGAGTTACACTGAATTTAAGTTTGGTTGTTAAAGATGTTAGTGCATGTTTCTTTGTTGATAGCTCGAGTTAGGGGAAAATAGGACTAGATTATGATTGTACATGTTGAGATGGTTTGAATGATGTGTTTGATTCCCAAATCTGGGAAAATTGTTCATCAACGATGATGAACAGGTACTGTAGCATGAACCCTAACATCCATTGCCCAGATTTTCTGTTGTTCGTGTTTGGCTCGTGTTTGGATTTTCATTTTTGCATGGAAAACACTGTTTCATTGGCCATGACCAATCAGCACGCAGCATTCCCTTAAGTGAAACGCAGCGTTTCACTTAAGGGACCGGATATTTACCGAAATTGCCACTGCCACTTTATTTATTTCATTAAATCATTTTCTATTTCAATAATTATTTCATTTTTATTGCCAATCTTCCAAAAATCATAAGTGCTTCGTTTTTAATCCAAATTTCATGGGATTTTTTGTGGATTGATCCTCTTGACCTCTAGTTTTTTATGGTATTTTTTCCAGATTTTTTGCACGTGTAGATTTTAAAAGGTGCTAGGGTTTGTTCATGTTGACCATTTTGTGTATGCTTTGCCAAATTGATTGTGAAATGGTGATACTTTATCCATTGCTTCCCAAATTTTTTGTGCTCAAACTAGACATGTTCATGGTGATTTTGGTGTAGAGTTTGGAATTTTCTCATTGCTGGTTGTGGAGTTATGAGTTTTTGAATAGGGGTGTGACAATTTGTGTCACACCATTCATGTCCAACTTCATGATTTTAATTACCATGCTTCTTGAACTCAAATTGGTTTGAATTTTTGCATGAATGTACTTATGGATATCTAGTTTACATGTGATTTCTTCTGGAATTTTGGGATGCATTTCCTATTTGATTGATAATTTCTCCCCTGTTTGACCAAAATGTTGACTTTTGTGACACATGATGCCATATGATTTGTGAAATTCTCATACATTATTGGATGAACTTGAAATTTTACATGTGCATTGTGAACATCTTGAAGTACATCATGGCTTTGACCCCATTCATTTATCATGTGTTGGTTCTGTTTTATGATTAATTGAAGTTGGTGCATGTTTTGATGCTTTGAATGAGCATGCTTGAACTTGCTTTGCCTTTCTGAATTTAATTTCCCTACTTCCTTTGATCCAAATGAACTGAAATTTGGTATGCCTATCATGTTGTGAATGATGTTTGATCATGATTTATTTGAGGAATTTTTGAAATGTTTATGATTGGATTTGAGTTGAGTCATTCTGTTGACTTCTTTGAGGTTCTATTTGCCATGTTTTGACCTAATATGTCTGTGAAATGATGATGATGAATGATATGAATGTGATACCACTTGGGTTTGCTTCTTAATTGATTTGTCTTGACTTTGGACACTTGTCCCTTGCTGTTTTAAACTTTTTATCTCCTTTTGACCCCAGGCTTGTCCTAGTGGTCTTGTTGCTCATGTTTAAGCTTGGTGTTTCAGGTTAAGCAACAAATGCTTCAAAGAGATCAATACAAGTTAAATAAGTTTGTTTGTTTATCATGGCCTAACTTGTTTTGTTTTATAGGTTGCTTAGCTCACTTGCCTTGAGCTTGTGCTTTGCACATCTGACTGACTGTGTTATCTGTTTGGTTTATGCTGTTTGTTTTGACTTTGTATCTGGTATACTAACTGTGTTTGACTGGTTTCAGGTACTTTAGTTGCTATTAGTTCTTTGAGAACTTTGCTTTGCTTTGCTTAATAGCAATTTGCATTGAGGTATAATTTCCTTACTCCATGTAGTCTGGAAGACCTGGCCTGTTATTTGGCCAGGCACCTGTCTGAAGTCCTCCTTAAGAGGCAATGTTTGTGACTGTTTACTTTTGTCCTTGTACATATTCAAAGACCTCCTAAGTGAAGAGGCAATTGGCAGAACCCAAGGGATATGCAATCTATCCCCTGCTATTCTGTGTGTCATCTGCTTTGCTCACACCACTGTGTTGATGCATTGTAGATACAAACCCGAGATCTTGTACATCTGTACAGTCGAGTCAGTATCAAATGTGTAGAAGGGTTCCCACTTTCTGAACCCACACATTCTTGTCTTAAGCTCTCCCAGGCCAGGGATAAGAGTTGTGAAGTCTTATCTTCACTTACCCTTCATCTGCTTCACCTTAGCCCCTCAATGGCAAGGTTAAGAGCTAACAGTACCCAATTACAGTGGTTTGTTTGTTGAGGTTGATATGACCCCTCGACTAAAACCTAACCTTGACTGAGCCCATTGCTTGCATATAGTGTGTGCTACTTGTGCTTGTGTGTTTGCTTTAGCTTGCTTCCTGTGCAAGTTAAGTTAGGTGTGGCTTGCTTCCTATGCAAGTCATGTTTAAGATAGGCTTGCTTCCTGTGCAAGTTAGCTAGAAACCTTAACTTAGGGATGAATTTGCATGATAACATCTAGGCTCGAGTCGTAGTCTCCCTAGTTGTGTCTCCCTCTGTTATCTGGTTAGGCTAGTCCTGTGTCCCTCCGTAGGGGAACTACGTCGCCCTGATCCTCATACCAGATGAGGTACGTAGGCAGGAGATGAGCTGATCTCTCCAGGCGCCCTTTTTCTTTTTCAACCTTTGTGTTTCCACCCCCTTGTGTGTGTTCTGGTTCGGAAGCTGATGTAAGTCCATCGAGTGGCATTCGGGTTCCAGTGTGTGTTTGTTGGTTCGGATGCTGATGTAAGTCCAGTGATTGGCATTCGGGCTCCATGTTTGCCCGCGTTTGTGTGGTTTTGTTTGGTGTGCGTGAGCCGAGCTACGAATGCTCTGATTCTCCTTCGTCCAAAGGAGATACGTATGCATAGGGTGCGATATCCTAGCGAGCATGTGTCGTTTCCCCTGTCCGAACTACTTTGACTCTGATGTCTATGCCTGATAGACTAAGTAGGCCCAGGGTGCGATGTCCTGCCGAGTCAGTCTTGTTTGTTTTCTTGTGTCTCTTTCAGCCGGTGTTTGTTTATTTGAGCAGCGTTTTAGCAACCATTTTTCTTCCTATTGTGCGTGGATCCCGTCGAGTACGACGGATGCATAGGGGTGCTAATACCTTCCCTTCGCATAACCGACTCCCGATCCCATTCTCTTTGGTCGCGAGACCATGCTTTATCCAGGTTTACTCTGAGCGTTTCCTTTCCCTCTTTTGGGATAAATAACGCACGGTGGCGGCTCTGTTGTTCTTGTTTTCCCGCCGGTTTTTCGCGTAATGCGACACCTAACCGTTACATTTCAAAATCGATCAACCTCTTCAATCAGGTTTGTTCTATTTCCACTACTTTATGCTTTCAATTTGAAATTTCTGAAGTATGAGACATTAGGGTCGAATTTGGGAGATTGGGTTTTTATGCTTGCATGTATGTTTAAGACGATTCTTAGCATGTTTAATCACTTAGTTTCCGAAATGGGTACCATGGTATTTAGGATTTTCTGAAATCGGATTGTTATCAAGGAAAAACACAGAACCCGTAGGCGTTCGCTAGCACCTCGCTAAGCGAACCTGTAGTGAAGCTTCGCTAAGTCTTCGCTAAGCGAAGCAGTAGCGATCGTGACAGTAGCTGGTTTTTCTGTTTGCTCTCTAATCTGTTTCGTGTTTGTTAGGACATGCTTTCTATTGCATCCGTGCACTGTTTACCTGACACTATTGTGGCTATGATTCTTCTGTTTGGTGCAACTCTTGATTGCACCCTATCTTGTTATTCTAACTTGTTTGTTGAGTTTTGTGAGGGCTCACATGACTCTTGAAAAGATAGCTTGCTTGGTATTCCACTTTATTTGTGGGATACCATTTGGAGATTTATTCTAATTGCTTTGCTGACTTACTTTCTTTGATGGTGCTAGCTTGAGAGATCTCTGGGTCTCTTGTTTCTTTAGTTGTTGTTACTTCGGATCTTTATCCGTGTGGTAGATCTCTTGATCCCTTTTACATCTTTCAGCATTTTACCGCTTTTTTTAGCTGGAAGACCTCGATAGGAGGCAATGTTTTTGTGTGTTTACTTTTGTGCCCAAAGACCTCCAAGAGGAGGCACCAGTGCTAAAGACCTCCATGAAGAGGCAATTGACGGATAAAAGGGATTAGTAGTCAATCCCCTGTTATTCAGTGTGTCGTTCTTTATGCTCGCACTATGTGTCGATGCTTCAGAACAAAAGCCCAAGATCTTTTGTCCGGTCAGTCAGTGGAGAGGGTTCCATCTTTCTGAATCCCCACGCTTTGTCATGAGCTCACTCTTTCCAGGGTTAAGAGCTATGAGGTCTTATCCTCATTACCCTTTTGATCTGCTCACCTTGACGTTCAATGTTAGTGGTTAAGAGCACATTTGATTACCTTTCCATGGCTTGTTTGTCGAGGTTGATATGACCTCTCTTGACTAAAGCCCTACCTGTGTATGTTTGAACCCCCTTGTTGGTGTGTTTACTTTATGCTATATGTTTTTGTGTGGTGTGATCGTCTCCCCATAGGATTGCTAGGCTTCGTACAGTCTCTCGTTTGCATGTCAATTAAGGTAGCACGGTTCCTTTGTCTAGGACTTCCTTTTTGCATGAGCATTCCTAAAACACAAACAAACTCATTGATTTTTCTTCTCCTAAGAACACGTTAACTCCTTCTACTACAGGTGAGTAAGTCTCCAAAGGTCGAGCATCCGGTAGATTGCGTAGTAACGTCGTTCATCTAAAAAACACAAAACAAACAAAAATAGGTTAGCCGAGCTACGACGCTCTGATTCTCAATCCTTCTTGAGATACGTATGCAGTAGGGTAGGGCCTGTGCGAGCAATAATTCTTTCTTTTCCCTACTTTGATTTTCTCTTTTTCGCATCGCATATAGGACTTTTTATACACACACTTTAGACATAAATGGCAAGCGTGGATCTTATGGAGTACCACAGACGTGAAGGGCTGCGATAACCTTCCCTTCACGTAACCGGCCCCCTTACTCAGTTTTCTTTGGTTCGAGACTTTGTTTTATCCGTTCCCTCTTGGTTATGCAGTACTACCTTTCCCTCCTCTTGGGATAAAAGTACATAGTTGGCGACTCTACTCTTTTTTTCGCGCCACCTCTTTTCGCATTTGTACTTGGATTCGGGAAATACAAATACATATGATCTGAACACCGGTATAAGGGTGAGAGATACAACATGCTCGGGAAGAATGAATATCTAAGACCGGTATAAGGGTGAGAGATATCAAACATCCGAAATCATTTGAGGAAGACCTAAAAAGGTATACTTCAGCTCAGGAAAATCTGACTCCGCAGGGGACAAAAGTCATAATAGGGAGCAGGGAGGAAGGAACACCAGGGATACCGGTTACTGGGCATGTAATAGGTGACCAACCAAAGCGTGAATTGGGGAATATTCCTAAGACACTCATCATCCAAAAGAGGGCTAAAAGCAAAACTCGATTATAGGATGGACATTCGATTCAAAAAAAAAAAGGGATACGAATCTTACTTGACTGAGGAAGAACAAAAGGCTTCGTCCAACGAGTGTATGAGATATATTATCTATTACCGTCAGAACGTAGATAACATACTCGCATGGAAGATTATCCGCAACCTGTTACTGGGTTAATAAAGGATAAATTGACCGAAGGGAGAGGACACCGAGATACCGAATACTAGGTGTACAGTGATGACCAATCCAGGGGGAAGAAACAATCGTTACCAACAAAAGGGTAAATGAAAGATGACTTGCTGGGAATATATTGCTTTATCAGAGCAATTATCCAAGAGATATATCACCGGGGGTGAAGGACTTATCAATACCGAATATTGGATAATGATAATTGTCAAGGAGGGGATTACATCTACCGGATACTGGGCAAAAAACCACGGACAAGTAACCGTCATCGATTAGGATGAACAAAAGGTTAACTCTGCAAGGGGATGGAATAGGGTTTACAACTACCGGTATAAAGGAAAAAAACCACAGATTCCGTCGGGGCGAAGATGGATAATTACTGGTTACTGAGCAACTATTCATCCATACCACAGGGGAGTGCAAGGAACAGTCATAAGAGGCCAGTCTAGGATCAAACTAGATAGGCACGATGAAATAAAGTTTGTCCCTATGAGGATATAACTCAATGGGGAAGTCCATCCCAATATATGTGTTGAGAGGCAACAGAAACAACCATTATCCATGAGGATATAACTCGGTGGGGAATATGGAAGGAAAGATAAACACTTTCTGCTTAAGGGGCTGACTCTATATGGGGAGATCAGGCACCGACATCTGCTTGGGGAAATGTATTACCAACTAGCAAGGGATAACAAACAAAGATATATGGCAAAGAATGCAATCATGAATATCTAAATGTTTGAAAATTATATGCACTCATGCGTGGTTTATGTATGATGAATGCTGACAAACAGACATTTCTAACACAAACATGGTCCAAAGAATGTGACATCTGGTACTACATCTCGAGAGAGAAAGCCAGGACCACAAAGATCTCTGCAGGGGAATGAGCATCCATCATTCCAACTAGGGAAAAGTCGTTACACAGATGAGCTCCGATGTAGAAGCAGCTCTACTGGGGAAGTTATCCAAGAGGAGGATGGATCTCTGAAAGGGAACAACCATAACCAGAATCTTCCAAAGATCATCAGATACTGTCCTACCAATGAGATCATTTCTGCTGAGGAAGGAGAGATGAATACTCTTATCCAACACTCTGCTTGAGAGAAAGAACCATAAGAGGTTTCAGAGGAAGAGGACACAAGCATGCAAGGAACATGAACAAATGTCTTACACTGTCGAGAATCTTACTATCCTTGGGAGAGCACTGAAGACATCCCCAGTATCCCTTTGTCATTGTGAATATTCACCTTGTTTAAAAACAAATTATGAACGATTTAATTAAAACAATGATATTTTTTTTCAATTAAAACATGTAAAACATTTGTTGAAATAGAAACAAATAAGAATGCAAATAATTGGATAAAGGCTCAAATTTATTTGATGGAATGGTAGTCTGCAGATGGCAAGACTCCATAGATCTTTACAAATTTGAAATTGGTGATATATATTGGAAAAGGGCTACATTGAACATAATGACCATTTCTCCACCAATTCTGAATCCGATGTATTTGAAACTTTGGTTGATGATGAATGAGTGAGAATCTTTGACGGATGGCAGTTGTAGAACAAAGTCTTGTCAGGATGCAGTTACTTGCCAAATCCCTATTATTCTGCCTAGATTTTCCCAGGGTGAGGTACTCAATCTAGCGGGATATATATATTCATTTTTTATGTCTCTAACTTTTGCCTGGATCGCCCTTTCAGGTTTTCAATCCACCGAGACGCTCATTTTTGCCTAAGTCACCCTTTCGGGTTTTCAACTTAGCGAGCTATTCTGTTTTTATTTTATTTTTAGGCGAAGTATTTCTTGACTGCATCTGAGTTCACAGGACGAGTGAAATCCTCCCCATCCATAGTTATGAGTATCAATGCACCGCCTGAAAATGCTCTCTTAACAATATATGGACCTTCATAGTTTGGAGTCCACTTGCCCTTGGAATCGGGCGCGAAAGACAAGACTTTCTTGAGCACAAGGTCGCCTTCTCGGAACACACGAGGCTTGACCTTCTTATCAAAGGCTTTCTTCATCCTTTGCTGATATAACTGACCGTGGCACATGGCAGTCAATCTCTTTTCTTCAATCAAATTCAACTGGTCATAACGACTCTGAACCCATTCAGCATCAGTCAACTTGGCTTCCATCAAGACTCTCATTGATGGGATCTCCACCTCTACTGGGAGCACAACCTCCATGCCATAAATGAGAGAGAAAGGGGTTGCTCCTGTTGAAGTACGGACAGATGTACGATATCCATGTAAAGCAAATGGCAGCATCTCATGCCAATCTTTATACGTGACAACCATCTTCTGGATAATTTTCTTGATATTCTTATTAGCAGCTTCAACAGCCCCATTCATCTTGGGTCTGTAAGGAGAGGAATTATGATATGCAATCTTGAACTCACTACACAGCTCTTTCATCATTTTGTTGTTCAAGTTAGATCCATTATCAGTAATGATCTTATCTGGCACACCATATCGGCATATGAGTTGATTCTTGATAAACTTCACAACCACCTGCCTGGTCACATTTGCGTATGATGCCGCTTCAACCCACTTAGTGAAGTAATCAGTTGCTACGAGAATGAATCTGTGTCAATTGGACGCTTTCGGCTCTATCATGCCAATCATGTCGATTCCCCACATAGAGAAAGGCCATGGTGATGAAATCACATTCAAAAGTGTCGGAGGAATATGAATCTTATCCGCATAAATCTAACACTTATGGCATTTCTTCACGTATTTGCAGCAGTCAGACTCCAGTGTCAGCCAATAGTAGCCTGCTCTCAACATCTTCCTAGTCATGGCATGTCCATTGGAATGAGTACCAAATGAACCCTCATGGACCTCAGTCATCAACAGGTTTGCTTCGTGTCTATGCACGCATCTGAGCAACATCATGTCAAAATTTCTCTTATAAAGCACATCACCATTGAGGTAGAAACTTCCTGATAATCTCCTCAGAGTCTTCTTATCTTTCACAGATGCCCCAGGCGGGTAAATCTGGCTCTGAAGGAAACACTTGATGTCATAGTACCATGGCTTATCATCTTTTACTTCTTCAACTGCAAACACATGAGATGGTCTGTCCAAGCGCATCACAGTGATATTGGGAACTTCATTCCAATGTCTTACCACAATCATTGAAGCAAGTGTAGCAAGAGCATCTGCCATCCGATTCTCATCTCGAGGAATATGATGGAAGTCAACCTCAGTAAAGAATGTTGAAATCCTCCTCGCATAATCCCTATATAGAATGAGGCCAAGCTGATTCATTTCCCATTCACCCTTAATCTGATTAACAATGAGGGTCGAATCACCATAAACATCGAGGTGTTTGATCCTAAGATCAATGCACTCCTCCAATCCCATAATACAAGCTTCATGCTTAGCCATATTATTCGTGCATTTGAAAGTTAGCCTTGCTGTAAAAGGAAAATGTGTGCCCTGAGGAGTAATAATCACTGCCCCAAAACCATTTCCATATTGATTTACAGCGCCATCAAATACCATACGTTATCTGGAACCAGGCTCTGGCCCTTCATCGAGCGTAGGCTCATCACAATCTTTCATTTTCAAATACAAAATCTCCTCATCTGGGAAGTCATACTGAATGGACTGATAATCCTCAATCGGCTGATGTGCCAGGTGATCTGCCAAGATACTACCCTTAATAGCCTTCTGAGCTCGATACTCAATATCATACTCAGATAACAACATCTGCCAACAGGCAATCCTCCCAGTTAAAGCAGGCTTCTCGAAGATATACTTGATGGGATCCATTCTGGATATCAACCAAGTCGTATGATTTAACATATACTAACGTAAGCGCTTAGCAACCCAAGCCAAAGCACAGCATGTTTTCTCGAGCATTGAGTATCGAGACTCACAATCAGTAAACTTCTTACTCAAATAATAGATGGCATACTCTTTCCTTCCTGATTCGTCCTGCTGACCAAGGACACCACCCATTGAGTCTTCAAGAACAGTCAGATACATAATCAATGGTCTTCCTTCCACAGGCGGAGACAGGATCGGAGGCTCAGACAAATACTCTTTAATATTGTCAAAAGCTTTTTGGAAATTCTCGGTCCAATCATGGGACTGATCTTTCCGGAGGAGCTTGAATATCGGTGCACATGTGGCAGTCATGTGGGATATGAATCTGGAAATATAATTCAAGCGGCCAAGAAAACCTCGGACTTGCTTCTCAGTTTTGGGTGCAAGCATCTCTTGTGTTGCTTTGACCTTTGCAGGATCAACCTCAATACCTCTTTCACTAATAATAAAGCCCAATAGCTTGCCGGAATGGACTCCAAATGTACACTTGTTGGGATTTAGGCGAAGCTTGTATTTCCTTAAACGCTAAAAAAGTTTCAACAGGTGTTCTACATGTTTAACTTCCGTTCTTGACTTAGCAATCATGTCATCAACATATACCTCGATCTCCTTATGCATCATATCATGAAACAAGGTAGTCATAGCTCGTTGATACGTGGCTCCGGCGTTCTTCAAACCGAAGGGCATCACTCGGTAACAGAATGTTCCCTAAGGTGTGATGAATGTTGTCTTCTCCATATCCTCGGGTGCCATTTTAATCTGATTATATCCAGAAAATCCGTCCATAAATGAGAAGATATTGAATTTAGCTGTATTATCTACCAACATATCAATATGTGGTAGAGGAAAATCATCTTTCCGACTAGCTTTATTCAAGTCTCTATAGTCCACACACATCCGAACTTTTCCATCTTTCTTAGGCACGGGCACAATATTGGCCACCCATTGAGGATATGTAGAATTCACCAGAAACCCCGAATCAATTTGCTTCTGAACTTCTTCTTTGATCTTCACTGCCATATTGGGATGAGTTCTTCTGAGCTTTTGCTTCACAAGCATGCACTCAGGTTTCAAAGGTAGGAAATGTTGCACAATATCAGTATCTAGACCAGGCATGTCTTCATATGATCAAGCGAAGACGTCAACATATTCTCGTAGCAATTCAATCAACCCCTTCTTAACAGACTCTTCCAGGAGTGCCCCAACCTTTACTTCTCGCACACAATCTTCAGACCCTAAATTGACTGTTTCCAGATTCTCAAGATGCGGCTGAATGGTCTTCTCTTCATGCTCCAGTAGACGGGTAATCTCGTCAGGAATCTCTTCAACATCATATTCTTCCGCCTCAAATACAGGGAATTCAAAGTTGGGAGATGGTGTTGGATCATTATGTTCAATGGGTTTGATCAACCTGCATAATGATTTTGGATATAAAAAGCTTTTAGAATTCAAGCAAGGCAAATCATTATGCAGATGAAAAAAATTGATTTTATTTTATCTTTTTATGGTTTTATGTGATCACCAATTTCATGCAAAAAAAGCGAAAAGGGGAAAAACAAACATTTAACATGAATTTACTGAATGAAAGTATCATTGCATTTATGCGCCAACAATGTCATCACTTCTCCTTTTGGAATGGGAGAAGGGTTTTCAAACATAATGAACATTACTTTGACTTATGGATAACTGTTGGAATATCCACAGCGACCCAATTATTGCAGATCCCTCCAGGGATGATGAAGTTGCCAGAATCCTCTTCGTCCTCTTCCAAAATGGCATCAGCCTCTTCATCCTGACCAGTGTGGATGAAACCTCCACTCTTGAACAAACCTTGCTTGTTGAAGACCCCAGAAGAATAGCCTATGCCAGCCCGGGACTTGTTGTCTTCTAACTCAATCATTTGCCCCAATCCAGCAATTGCACCATGCTCAATGGCTAACTTCACAACTTTGTAGGAAGCAAATCAAGGAGTTTTCTTCTCAACAGGCTCAACAATAGATAAATCTTGGAACGAAGTTCCAACTTCATCCTCAGCATCTATGTATGAGAAGGAAGATAAATGGCTAACCAGGAGAGCCCTTTCTCCCCCTACCACTACCAGCTTCCTGTTTTTTACAAATTTCAGTTTCTGGTGTAGGGTGGATGTCACGGCGCCTGCCTCGTGAATCCACGGTCTGCCTAAGAGAGAGCTATATGATGGGTGAATGTCCATAACCTGGAAGGTAATCTGGAAATCACTTGGTCCGATTTTGACTGGGAGATCAACCTCACCAATCACAGTTTTGCGAGACCCATCGAAAGCCTTCACAACTACCCCACTCTGCCTCATAGGAGGCCCCTGATATGACAACTTCGCGAGAGTGGTCTTCGGCAATACATTCAATGATGACCCAGTGTCCACCAACACATTGGACATGGCGTCGTCTTTGCAGCTCATAGATATATGTAATGCCAAGTTGTGGTCTTTTCCCTCCTCGGGGAGATCAGAGTCACAAAAACTCAAATTGTTACAAGCGGTGATATTTGTAACAATGCTATCAAACTGTTCTAGCGTGACATCGTGATCTACGTACGCCACATCCAACACCTTATGCAGAGCCTCCCGGTGTGGTTCTGAATTCAATAGTAGTGATAACACAGATATTTTGGATGGCGTTTGTAGAAGCTGGTCTACAACATTGTACTCGCTCCTTTTTATGAGCCTTAGCATCTCATCACAAGCTTCTTTCGTATTGCCACTCGGGCCAACAGAAGCAGGAGTTTTCAACATGGAGGCGGGCTTAGCAACAAGTGCCGGATTCAGAGTGCTCACAGCATTCCCAATCGGGCGTTCAACAAAATCAGCGTCAACACTTCCTCAAGCATCAGCCTAGGGTTTCACCGAAGCTGAAAATACACGACCGCTGCGGGTCAAACCACTGATGTCCGCAATGTTTACAACAGACGAAGAGGGCAAGGGCACTTCTTTCCAATTTTCCACTGCTACAACATTGTAGCGATAAGGAACCGCCTTCTCGGAGGAGTACGGTACAGGTCCGGCTGGCTTGATAGTCAGAGCTGGAGAAACTTTCTGCTTGCTACCATCATACTTGATGACAACAGGCTCAGGTATCCGGAATACCGGAGAAATCACGTTGACTTCGAGCTCATCTTCGTCAAGATTTCTATTTTGAAGGATCTCAATGACTCCCTCGTCCAACATCTCTTGAACATCTTTGCGCACCTGGCGACATCCTCTCTGATTGACAGAACAGACTCTGCATCTATCATGGTCATGCTCATAATGGCTATAATCACATAGCAAGCGATGCATCTCAACCAGCGATTGTCGGATATGGCTGACATATTTAACTTTGTACTTGCCAGGACAGCCCTGGACCATATTAACAGACTTCTCATGCTCGGGAAATAGGTTCTTCTTCACATTCGGACCTACGTCCTCGAAAAACAAAATCCCGCTTCTCACAAGGTCTTGCACCTTGGTCTTCAAGGGATAACAATTCTCCACATCGGGTCCGGGAGCACCGGAATGATACACACAATGAAGCTCAGGCTTGTACCACCACTGGGGGTTAGCAAGTACAGTGGGACGGTCTCGCGGAGTGATTAACTTTCTATCGAACAGAGATTGTTGTTGTTAAAGGTGACCCTCTTCCTCTCATAGTTGGTGCTGACATTGTTGTTGTTATTTCGAGGTTGGTAGGCCTGCTGTTGTGGACGCTGTTGTTGTTGATGATATTGCTGAGTTTACGGTTGTTGATAATGTTGAGCTTCCTTGAAAGCAGGTGCTATATGAGCCACTTGATGCTGATTATTGACTGGGCGAGCAATCTTCCTCTTCATAGAGGGTCTTCTCTTGACATGGGAAGACACAGCATGCGCCTCTCCCTCCTTCTTCTTTGCAAAGCTTCCATATCTCTTTGTTGAAGAGCCTTCATCTCGAGTTAAGCGTCCTTCATGGACCCCCTCTTCCAGTCTCATTCCCATATTCACCATCTCGGTGAAGTCTGAGGGAGCACAGGCTATCATTCTCTCATAATAAAACGAGCTTAAGGTCTTCAAGAAGATCTTGGTCATCTCTTTCTCCTCAAGGGGAGGCACTATCTGAGCTGCCAATTCGCGCCACCTCTGGGCGTATTCTTTGAAGGTCTCTTTCTCTTTCTGGGACATCGCCCTCAACTGATCCCTATCCGGAGCCATATCCATATTATATTTATATTGCTTGACGAAGGCTTCGCCAAGATCATTGAAAGAGCGGATGTTCGAACTTTCCAGACCCATGTACCACCGGAGAGCAGCATCGGACAAACTGTCCTGGAAATAGTGGATGAGCAGTTGATCATTATTAGTTTGTGTCGACATCTTGCGAGCATACATCATAAGATGACTGAGAGGGCATGTGTTTCCCTTGTACTTCTCAAAGTCAGGCACTTTGAATTTAATAGGGATCTTCACGTTGGGCACAAGGCACAACTCAGCAGCACTCTTACCAAAGAGGTCCTTCCCCCTCAAAGTCTTCAGTTCCTTGCGAAGCTCAAGGAATTGGTCTTTCATGTCGCCCATCTTCTCATAAACATCTGGGCCCTCAAATGGCTCAGAATGATAGATGGTATCTTCAACCCTTGGTAAAGTGTGCACGATAAGAGGTGGCACGGAAATGACCGGGCTAGATGCCGACAAAGAAGCAAGAGTTGGAGCAAAACCCTCTGGCATGAAGTTGGCGGGCATTCCCCAAGGGAACCCGGCTGGCATAGATGGCGCAAAATGAGCTGTCGCAGCAGGCACATTAGAGGTTACGACCTCAGAAATGACCGTCCTCTGGGGAGGAGTTGAGGGTGTTGGAGAAGACTGGCTCTGAGCGGCCAAGAATGACTCCATCAGGGCAGTCAATCTGGTTACCTCCTCTTTCAGCTTGTGGTTCTCTTGTTCCGAATGATCCACCAGTCTCAAAGAATTGGCTCTGGTGTAGTACCAGTGAGTCAGCTTATCTTTGAAATAAATGAAGAACACAGAGTTAGATCATAGGACAAGAAGCCTGGAGCAAAACCTGCTTATGCACATGATGCATGCAATGTTTGTGCATATGATTTGTTTTTTTATTTCAGAAGAAATTTAGAGTTCTATTTGCAAATTTGGGAAATATTACATTTTTATCACATATGGAAACATCTGATCAATAATATCTGGAAAATATATTTTTTTACACCAAAGAAGTACAACATTGGTAACCAGATACAAGAGAAAAAGGGAAATAATCATCCTATGGATCCCTAAAAACAATCATCCAAAGCTCGGGATACAGGAAGATAAGACGCACGAAGCCTTTTAACCTCCTCCTCATAGGCTGCCTCCATATCTGCCTTCTCCTTGGCGAGTCGATCGTACTTCCTCTTCCAGAACCTAGAAGACTGAGGAAGTAGGGAAGTCCATGCATCATTAGGATCATCAATAACCTGATGCTCGAGGAACTCAATCAAGGCATCCTTCTCCTTGATCTGCTGAAGCAACTATTCTCGTTCACGGATCCAAGCAGGTGAACGGTCTTCGTCTCTCAACTCCTCTACTCCTTGGTCAGAGAGGGTTGACGGCCCATCCTCAACCAAAGGTGTAGGTCTCAGATATTCGTAAGGCATGAGGTACTAAAAAGCTCTCTTCCTAACCCAAGCAGTGTAAGGCTCCAAAGCGACACAATTCTTAGGACCCAACTCATTCCTTCCTTTCCTATGAATCTTGCGCCAAGCGCGGACCATCCTGCCCTTCAAGCCTTGGGGATCTTTACCCTCCTGAAAGAACACACCCTCTAACATAATGTTATTGGGTTTATCCTTTAGGGGGAACCCAAGCTGACGACGTGCCAAAACAGGGTTGTAGTTAATCCCACCACATGTACCAAGAAGAGGTACATTGGAGAATTCACCACAACAGTCGATAATCTGCACACCATCATACACAAGGTTGTACACAGAGATATTATCATTAGTGAGAGATATAAGTCTCGTGGGCCATTGTAGACATCCTTTGTTCTCCTTGAAGGCGACCGTCTGTGGTAAGTGAGAAATAAACCACTTATACAACAGAGGCAAACAACACACAATGGCACCACCACCCTTTGCATTCCTCATATGCAAAGACAAATAAGTGTCACCCAACAGAGTCGGAACGGGATTAAGAACCGAGAAAATCCTAATAGCGTTCACATCCACAAACTTATCGATGTTAGGGAACAACACTAGCCCATAGATGAGAAGTACAAATATGGCTTCAAAGACATCCTCACTCATGGCCTTCCCATACATAGTAGCTTGAGCAATGAGGAACTCAGAAGGGAGACCTTGAATTCCACCTTTGTTAGTCATATGAGCACCAATCAGAGATTCGTTTATATGCAACATGTCATCTATCTCTCGAGAAGTAGGAATACTCTCTAAGCCACTGAACGACAACTGGTCTAGAATAGGTATACCCACAAGATAAGCATACTCCTCAAGCGTGGGCAAAAGCTTAAAATCCGGAATTGTAAAGCAACGGTACAAAGGATCATAAAACTGCACCAATACACTCATCAACCCTTCATCCACCTGAGTAGTCAGAAGAGGAAGAAGCCTCCCAAAACGTGCCTTGAAACCCAAGGGATCTAATACATAGGATGTCAAATTCCTCAGCTCTTTCAAATCTGGTTGTCTGAAGATGTACTTCTTTGTATTCCTTCTTTGTCTTTCCATGTCTGAAAATCGGCAAATAGACCTCTTAAGTTCCTTGAAAATTTTCTTATTATTTTGATGATATGGATGCAAATGGGTGCATGAATGCATGAATGCAATAATCACACTCAAGGATCAAGCAAAGCATACCAAACAAAGATCATGGGATGGATCATATCATCCTTAATATCAATCATCCATTTTGGTGGATTATGGTTTACACCTTATCAACACCCAAGTTCCATTGATATTAAGGATACAGGAACGGATCAACCATGAATCAAGGGTTTGTTGCAAATCACGAGCATGGAGTCTCGGTTTAGAACCACCCAAAGGGAGTGTACTAGGGTTTAACCTGCCAAACATGTTCTACAAGAGGTTCCCATAGTCATCATCCCATCTTTCGGATATTATCGGAGAAACGACTACTCGTATTCCAAAATATTCTCAAGAGAGACTCTTATGAGTGTAGTATCGCGTAACAATCGTATCAAATCTTACACTTGAACGACTTTCGCACTACATCCTAAGAAAAGGCCAAGATGGGCTTGGTAAACTAAGGTCCTTGGCTTCCAAGGTCTATATTGGAAAGAGTAATGTCTAACCATAACTACTTGTGTGACATTATTGATCCCAACATGACCTCCACCAAGTGAATGGACTTGCAAGTCAACTTGCTAAGGAATAACTCCACACAAGTCAACAAGACTACGCCATTCTCCTATCCTAAGTGCACTCGAGTTCGGGTATAGAACTCATCTCACAAAGATCACCAAGCATACAAGGAATTAATATTCAAGCAAATCAATCATTAGATACAATACAGTAATCCCAAATTGCACAAAAATATGTCACAAAACAATATACAACACAATATGAAAAGTAGGCAAAACCCACTAGGAGACTAGTCCCCAGCAGAGTCGCCACTTTTCTATAGCGGGGTATTCGTTACCATTAGAGATATTGACTAAATCTAAGGTAAATCATACAAGTCGAGTCGCCACCGCACTTCTATTTATCCAAAGGAATGGTTAGAAAGCGAACAAAAACCTAAAAGTTTTATCGGATAAAAAAAACTAGTAAAAAAGTCAGAGATCTGGGTAAGGGGGTTGGTTATGCAATGGAATGGTTTTAGGCACCCAAAACATCCTAGGTACTCCTAGGGAGCCCTTTTCACATTGGTTGTAAGGTTGGTATTTTGTGAAAATTTGTTTGTGCAAACATGATTGAAGAGATGAGAGGAGAATGTACAAGTTATTTACATTTTTGTGTTTGGATGGATAAATCCATTGCCTACGTACCATCTTTAAAAAAGATTAGGATCAAAACCTCGTAGTTCGGGGTAAAAATCTCAAAACAAGTTGGTGAATTGATTGGTCCAAAAACCTTAAGGTCTTTTGTTATCCAAGGGAGAAAACTCAACCTAAAACCACAAATCCACCATGTGGGGATAGCTTCAACATGCTAGTGAGGGGTTAACCTATAATAAGCATGGAAGACTCATTGTCCATCACTACGGATATAGGTGAGCATTACATCTACCTCAAGGATAACTCAAACCTAATAGCTAAAGGTTGTGAAAAAATTCGATTAAGAAAGTGGCCATTGAAACCACAAAAAGGACATTTGAATGGGTTATATTTACCAATGAAAAGTATGCACAAAAATGGTCAAAGTTGACTTAGAAGTTCAATTCAAAATAAGTATTAAGAAAAGAAAGTTTGAAAATCAAAAGCATAAGGCTTAGGTTTCTAATGTTGAAAACAAGTGTTAAATGTTTGCACAAAAGTTTTGGCTAGGGTTAGAGTGGAGAGAAGAAGAAGAAAGGCTAAAGTCCTCTCCTGAGATCATATCAATGACCCAAGTGTCACATTACGCGAAAAACCGGCGGGAAACAAAGACAACAGAGCCGCCACCGTGCGTTATTTATCCCAAAAGAGGGAAAGGGAACGCTCGAAGTAAACCTGGAAAAGACATGGTCTCGCGACCAAAGAGAATGGGATCGGGAGTCGGTTATGCGAAGGGAAGGTATTAGCACCCCTAGGCATCCGTCGTACTCGACGGGATCCACGCACAAAAGGAAGGAAAATGGTTGCTAAACGCTGCTCAAACAAACACACTGGCTGAAAAGAAACACAGGAAAACAAAAGAAACTAACTCGGCAGGATATCGTATCCTGGGCCTACGTAGTCTATCAGGCATAGACATCAGAGTCGACGTAGTTCGGACTAGGGGAAAACATGCTCGCTAGGATGTCGCATCCTATGCATACGTATCTTCTCGGACTAAAGAAGAATCAGAGCACTCGTAGCTCGGCTAACGCACGCAAGACAAACAAACACGGGAAATCGACTGCCAATCGCTGGACTTACGTTAAACTCCACACAAACACACGCACACAGGAAACCGACTGCCAATCGCTGGGCTTACGTCGGACTCCAACCAGAAAGGGAGAAACAACTCACACAAACAAAACAAAAGGGCGCCCGGAGAGATCAGGGCGACGTAGTTCCCCTACGCAGGGACACAAGACTAGCCTAACCAGATAACAAAGGGAGACACAACTAGGGAGACTAACTCGAGCCTAGATGTTATCATGCATATCATCCCTAAGTTAAGGTTGCTATCTAACTTGCACAGGGAGCAAGCTAAACCTAAGCAGCACAAGCAGTCAAAGCAAAAAATCACAAATAGCACACACTATATACACACAAAGTGGGCTCACACAAGGGTTAGGCTTTAGTCAAGGGGTCATGTCAACCTCGACAAACAAGCCACTGTATCAGGGTGATGTTAGCTCTTAACCCTAACATTGAGAGTTAGGGTGAAGCAGATGAAATAGGAAGTGAGGGTTGTGCCTCACAGCTCTTATCCCTGGCCTGGGAGAGCTTTAGACAAAGGAAGTGTGGGTTCAGAAAGTGGGAACCCTTCTACACTTATGACACTGACTCAACTGTACAACTGTACAAGGATCTTGGGTTAATATCCACAATGCGTCAACACAGTGGTGTGAGCAGAGGGATGACTCAACTGAATAGCAGGAGATGGATTGCACATCTCTTGTATCTGCCAATTGCCTTATCAAAGGTCTTTTCCTGCTTGGGGACAAGAATAAACAATCACAAGCATTGCCTCTTAAGGAGGACTTCAGACAGGTGCCTGGCCAAGTAACAGGCCAGGTCTTCCAGACTACATGGAGTTAGAGACATTATACCTCAATGCTCAAGCTAGCAAGCAAAGCAAAAAGCAAGTTCACAAAGGAACTATAGCAACTAAGGTACCTGAAAATAATCTAACACAATTAGTATTCAACTCAAACAAAAGTCAAACAGACAATGGTCAACAGTTAACTGTACACAGTCAAACAACAATCAAGCAAAGCAATGTACAAAAGGTGCAATCCACAAGGCCTAAGTACAAGTCTCAAAGCCTACAAAACAAACTCAAGGTTAGTCATAAACAAGCAATGAACCAACTCCAATTGAGTGCACATCATCAAGTATAAGCAATTGTGCTCTTTGACCTGAAACATAGCTCAAATGTGAGAAGCAAACCTCTAGGACAAGGCCTAGGGTCAAAATGAGAGAAATAATTCCCAACAGAACATGAAAATTGGCAAGTATCAAGTTCAATCAAATAAGAAACAAATCCAAGTGGTCTCATATTCGTATCGTCAACCAATTCCATTTCATCAAGCATAGAAGGCAAGGCATGCATATTCCAAGCTCATAGAACCAAACAGAAAGATTCAATTCAAACCAGCTCAAAACTATTTCAATAAATCCCCAGAAAAATCATGGCTAAATAGAGTTCATCAAAGGATCATCATACCAAAATTCAAGTCATTTCAACAAAGGGAGGCATGTCAATTAAAATCCATAAGTCAAGCATATTCAAACAAGCTCATACAAGGCACCAAATCATACATCAACTTCAAGCAAGCATAAAACAGAATTCAAACATGAGAAATGTGTCAAATCAAAGCCATGGCAAACTTCAAGATGTCTAGAATACATATGCAAAATTTCAAGTTCATCCAATAAACAACAAGAATTTCACAAATCATATAAGATCATGACTCACAAAAAGTCCACAATTGGTCAAACAGAGAAGAAATTCTCAAACAAATTGGAAATGCACTCAAAAATTCTAAAAGAATTCACACTGAAACTTACGATCCAGAAGAGTCAACATGCAAAAATTCAGAATAATTCAAGTTCATATGGCATGGTAATGAAATTCCACAAATTGGACAAGAAATGGTGTGACACAAATTGTCACACCTCCAATGATCATATCATATCTCACAAACCAGAAATGCAAAAATCACAAACTCTATACCAAAATGTTCCTAAAGGTGTCTAGTTTACACATATAAAATGTCAGCTCCATTGGACTAAGCATCATTATTTCATGATCAAAATGGCAAGCAATGTGCAAGAAATGACATGTTCACATAAACCCTAGGCAATTTAAAAAATCCACACGTGCACAATTTTTGCAAAAATCACCATAAAATAGTAGACATGGCAAGGATCATGGCACAAAAAATCTCATGCAAATTAGATCATTATTTTGTGAGTTATGAATTTTTAAGTGTGGAGAAAAAATGAAAAATCATGTGGAACCAAGCATGAACATGTGAAGCATATGGTGGGAAAATGCAAATGCCAAAATGAGAAACGCTGGAATGGAGGATCGAAGCCAGTTGCTATTCAAATCCTGGCGCGCTACAGTGAAGCGCAGCGTTTCACTAAATGAGGTGTCACGGTTTGATTGGTGCATGGAGCAAAAACAAGGAAATCATGCAAACAGGCGAATACACGGATCAAATGCGTTATGGCTAGGGTTCTTGAACATATTCAACATGTTCTTCATCAGAATTCCAGGTGATGAACATTTTTCACAGAAATCAACAAACGATACATCAATAGCTTCGTCTTAGCATGCACATTAACAATCTCAAATCCATTCCACCTAATTCTTACTATTAAACACGGATCGAGCAGAATAAGATTTGAACATCAAACTGAAAATTCGCATATCTTTCTTGTTTCTCGATGAAAATCAAAAGTATAAAGCTCAGTGTACTCATGGATAGAAGCTCTACAGAATGCACATCACAATTACATGAATCAAGAGTATCGAATTCTGACCTGGTTTGAAGTGCAGATTTGGATTTGAGGTTTTCTGGCTTTGGAATGTTGAAACAGATGATCCTCAAAGCTCCAGTAGATGAATGAGTGAAGATCCAATGCTCAATTATGCTTGAAGTAGCTCAAATCCGCACTTGCCATAGAAGAAGCTTGATGTAACAGTTCCAAGTTTGGCTCGAATTTGCTGAATCCTTGCTTGCAGAAAGTCCAATACTGCTTGTAGATGATGGAACAATGAAGAACAATGCAAGGTTCTTTGAGAATTTGCAGAAAAAATCAAGGGGAAAAGTTGAGAGAATTTGAAATTTTCTGATCTAGATCTGTTCAAATGAGGTGTTAATCCCCAATTCAGTTAGGATTTGTAATATATATGATGGATTAAAGAAGATGCTAATCAGGATTAAGCCAAATGCAAAGTAATTAAGTGAAATGCAAATTTAAGCAAAATGGCCAAAGTAACCTCATGTGCATGGACATGCTGCTACAGTACACGAGTCATGAGCCAAACACACTCCAAATGTGATTTAAGACCAAGTGCAAGTGAAATTATGTGTGGAAAATGCATATTTTTGAAAGTCACCTTTTTCCCTCCCTTTTTTAAATTCAAATCAAGTGAAAAATGCAATTTTTGTGTGATGAGTTTTGATGAAATGCAATGAGTGATTATGATAGAACATGTTAAAAGGAGATTGTAGCAAAAAACCCCATATGATTTGGCCTTGTGGTGCAAAAGTTATCCCACTTTGAAGTTCAAAATCCATGGACAATGATTTGATCATAACTTGCCAACCACCAATGAGAAATTCATGTTCTTGGACTTTTTGGAAAGGTGAGAGCAATATCTTCAACTTTCATGTTGGGAAAAATTTCATTTGAATCTTGTATGATGATGTAAATTTGAGGAGAGGACCTTTCCATTTTTGGCAGTTTGAAATTACAGGTCACTTACTATTTTTGGAAACTTTTCATCTGACCTCAAATTCTTCAATGTTGATCTTTGACATGCCAAATGAGACTTGTATGGACATGAATGAGGCCTTTCAAACCATCTCCCACCTTCAAATCCATGATTTCATGCACAGTTGACCACAGTTGACTTTCTAGGGTTTCAGATGAAATTCAACTTGACTGTTGAGCTTTGATCATCCAACCTTAGCCAAACCACTTCAAAATGATCCTTGAATCATATGAACTTGATGAACCAACCCTAGGGCTTTGCTTCAATAGGATTTGCACTTGCTTGCTTGCTTGACTGATCCTCCTAACCAGTCTTGATTTGATGACTTGCACTTGGGCAAATGGACAATGCAATGCTATGCAGTGGACAATGTAATGTTAATGACTTAAAATGAAAATGAATGTACAAAAAGGGAGGTGCAAATTTGAGGTGCTACAGCTGCCCCTATTCAATCAACTGGGAACCCAAACGGATGAGAGCAACGGCTGTCAAACTTCAGGGTAAACAGGGATTGAATACCGAAGAACCGTAGAAATTTGCACACTGCGGGGATCCACCAACGGAAACGTCCACTGGGATCCGATATTTATTACTGGGGATTTTGGTTTTTTCTCAAAGGTACAGCCACATCCAGACGTCAACGGACGATGAATGGGAATAGAGAAATCACAACTAGACGCCAACGGACGACTAGGAAAAACTCGACGTTTACCGAGACCAACGGAGAGGTAACCAGACATCAAGGGATGAACTGGGAAAGATACAACCATACGTCAACGGACGTAGTGGGAAAAACTCATCGTTTACCAAAACCAACGGAGAGGTAACTCTATTGGGGACGACCAGGAAAAACTCGACGTTTACCAAGACCAACGGAGAGGTAACCAGACATCAACGGACGATGGATGAACTGGGAAGACTCGACCAAACATCAACAGACGAAAGGGAGAAGCTCAACGTTTATCGACACCAACGGAGACGGAGAAAACTCGACCAGACGTCAACGGATGAACGGGAGAAGCTCGACGTTTATCAACACCAACGGAGAAGGAGAAGACTCGACCAGACGTCAATGGACGAACGGGAGAAGCTCGACGTTTATCAACACCAACGGAGAAGGAGAAGACTCGACCAGACGTCAACGGACGAACGGGAGAAGCTCGACGTTTATCGACACCAACGGAGAAGGAGAAGACTCGACCAGACGTCAACGGACGAACGGGAGAAGCTCGACGTTTATCGACACCAACGGAGAAGGAGAAAACTCGACCAGACGTCAACGGACGAAAGGGAGAAGCTCGACGTTTATCGACACCAACGGAGAAGGAGAAACCACTTCACTAAGGCAGGGGTATAACAACCGGAAACTGAATAGGACGTCCACCGACGACTCTACTGGGGATTCTGGCTGGGAAGCAACCAGACATCGACGAATGACTGGGGAATAGGATACACAATCAGACGTCAACGGACGAATGAGAAAAACTCAACGTTTACCGAGACCAACGGAGAGGTAACTCTGCATGGGGAAATATATCACCAACAACCGTCAATAGACGATCGGGAAAAACTCGACGTTTATCGAAACCAACGGAGAGGTAACTCTGGGGGGAATCAACAGCCATTAACTAATGATCTGTGGGGAATAAGCAACTATACGTCATCGGACGCATAGGAAAAACTTAACGTTTACCGAGACCAACGGAGAGGTAACCCCTATTGGGGATAATGAACACAACCAAATCATCAACGGATGATCGGGAAAAACTCGACGTTTATCGACACCAACGGAGAAGGAGAACAGACATCAACGGACGACGGATGAACTGGAGAGAAATACCACTAGATATCAACGGATAACTAGGAAAAACTCGACGTTTACCAAGACCAACGGAGAGGTAACCCCTATTGGGGACGATACATCTAGATGTCAACGGACAACTAGGAAAAACTCGACGTTTATCGACACCAACGGAGAGGAGGACTCTAGGGAAGGGAGGAATACATCCAGTTGTCAATGGACAACTAGGAAAAACTCGACGTTTATCGACACCAACGGAGAGGAGAAGCTGAGGTAAAAGGGATACCACTAGTTATCAACGGATAACTAGGAAAAACTCGACGTTTATCGAAACCAACGGAGAGGTAGCTCACTGGGGATCAAGATCACGACAGGGAGCGGACAGGAAGGAACACCAAGGATGCCGGGTTGTAAGCATGAGAAAGGTGGCCGACCAAAACGTGAATTGGTTTGCGTTCCAAAACACTCATCATCCTGAAGAGAGCAAAGGCAAACTTGTTAAAGGATGGACATTCGACTCCGAACAAAGGAATACGAATCTTACTCTGATGGTGAAAACAATCAACAGATTGACCAAAGAGCGCATGAGGTATATTATCTATAGCCGTCAAAATGTAGATAATACACTCGCATGGAAGATTATCCTAACCGGTTTGTAGGTTGTTAAAGGATAAATCGACCGCAGAAGAAAGGCATCGGGGTACCAGACTAGGTATGTGAAGATGACCAATCAAAAGGGAAACCACAAACATTACCAGCAAATGGTGAATGAAAGAGGACCCGCTGGGGATAATATTACTTAATCAAAGCAAATATCCGAAAGGAAGGGGAAGACCCGCTGGGGGATAAGATTGCTTAATCAAAGCAAATATCCGAAAGGGGAAAGGAATATCAATACCGACTGGATAATGATAACCACAAAGAGGGGATTACATCTACCGGTTAGTAGGTAGAAAACCACAAAGATAGGACTTACAACTGCTGGTTTGTAGGCAGAGGCCACAAATTCCGCTGAGGATAAGATGAATGAATGCCGGTTAGTGAGCAACTATTCATTTATACCACAGGGAAGCACAAGAGACAGCCACAAGGAAGCCATTTTAGGATCGATCCAAAAAGGCAGACTGAATCAAGACTCATCCTAACGAGGAAAGAACTCAATAGGGAAAACCCATCCCGTTAGGTGTGTAGGGAGGGAACGGAAACAACCATTATCCACGAGGATACAACTCGTGGGGAGTGCAGAAGGAAATGACAGACAATTTCTGCCTAAGGGGTCGACTCTATATGGAGAGATCAGACACACCCACATCTGCTAGGGGAATCAATCCAAGCTTGCCAAATGCTACCAATTCTGGGGAGTAGCACTGCCGGGGATGCCCGCTCACTTGCGGAGTCACTTGTTGGGAAAACACCTTTCTACCTTGCTGGGGAACCCAATTCCGAAATCAATCCAAAGGCGCGAGGCTAAACTCCTTCCAACAATCCATTCTTGGTCACCACGGCTTAGGGCTAATGGATATGTTTGCAATGCTAATGCATGAGTTTTTTTAGCGCAATGCCCCATGATCATGGAAATGCTACGCACTAATGATGCAATATGCTATGCTTATCTAAATGATGAATGCATAAAAACACGTCTCCTTCAGAGACAACACGGGAGAGCTCCAGGAACTCTGTTGAGGATCTCAATCCCACGTCAACTTCCACCCGGCTGGGGAAAGACAACTCTTGCTGGGGAAAGACAACTCTTGCTGGGAAAACCATAACCTTCATACATGCTGATGAGACGCCGATCTCGACTCTGCTAGGGAGATAACACTCTCACTGGGGAGATACGGCCTATTGGACACGGACCGCCCGTCGATTTGTCGAACACTGGGGTTCACCATCCCACCATAGTGTTGACTTTCTACTTTTGAGGACTCCCAGACTCGTCTGGACTTTTCTGATTCATCACCTTGTATTCCCGACTCCTCCGTACTCCACGGAGATCGAACTCCTGAGATTCATACAAACTTTCCAGTCCTCAGACTTTGAAGAGTCTTCTTGATTACTTTCTAGGATCGTCGTCGTAATCCTTCACCGTCCTTTCACTGTTCTTCTACCCTCTGCCCCTGGTCGGGCTCTGCAGGGATCTCTTTTTTCAAAAGGCTTCATATCACAACCTGCCAGTGAATGAGGATATCTAACAGCACCCGCACAAGAGATCGTGAGATAAAAGCGTGCCCCAGGCGTGCCAATATTTCAACACCCATATCACTCAAACTTCCGAATAAGATTTCACGCTTTCAACCTTGTAAGCATGCATCGGAAGGGATCTCCATGTTTCAAAATGCAAATATTCTTATCAAAATAAACGGATGTTTTCGCAATCAAAGCGGTAATGAAAACAAAAACAAAAACTATTTGACTGAACATGCATTTATTGACTGAAAAAGAAGTGACTCAAAACCGAGCAACACACAGGAAGCAATCCCTGAAAAGAGGTGATCGCGCACAAAAGGAAAAAATCTACCCTAATGGCAATGTGAAACCGTGATCTCATCGGGTTTCAACTCAGTTACACCTCATATGTCCTCAAGACTTTCCGCACTTTCTGTCTTATGAACAAGACGCTTCCAACCAATCTCTGTCGGAAATTATCCAGGTTATATCCAAAGCACAACGATCATGCTAGACGCAGTTGTTCGTTTCATTCCCTCTTTTGCCTGGACCGCCCTTTCGGGTTTTCAGTCCACCGGGATACCCTTTTTTGCCCAAGTCGCCCTTGTGGGGGTTTCGACTTGCCGGGTGTACAGTTTTTCTTTTATTCGTTTATCCCTAACTTTTGCCCGAACCTTTTCATTCTTCCTTTTTTGGTTCGCCGGGATGCCCTTTTTTGCCTGGACTCTTTTATTCTTTTTTGTCCAGCGGGTCAATTTTACGAAGTATCTTCTAACTGCGTCCGCATTCACAAGGGATGGAAAATCTTCGCCACCCGTGGTCGTTGACAACAAGGCTCTATCATAGAAAACCTTTTTGACCACGAATGGGATCCATAACTGTATATCCACTTTCCCCTACGATCGTTGAGGAGGAAGGATCCTTTTCAATACCAGCCCTCTTACGTGGTACGCACGAGGTCGCACTTCTTGGTTAACAACACGCTTCATTCATTGGGTACAACTGCCCCATGAAAAGTAACTGTCAGCCCTTTTCCTCAGTCAGGCTCAACGCGTCGTACCGAGTCCTTATCCACTCAGCCTTCTCTAATTTATCATCCATCAAGACTCTCCACAATGAAACCTGGGCCTCAAATGGTAGTACCACTTTTATCCCATACGCGAACGAGCGCGGCGTTGCCCCAGTAGACGTACGCACCCCAGATCGATACCCAGGATACAAGCTTCGTACTCAGCCACCATCGTTGGTGCATTCACATGTTATCCGGGCAACGAAAGGGAAGTGGGATCCCTTTGGCGTAACCAAAGCATCACTGACTCATCCATATTACTCTCCCCTTCAGACATCAGAATCCGTTCGGATTCAGGGTCAGGCCCCTCCTCCGGGATCGGTCCCTCACAATCTTTCGATTTGAGCACCTCGAGATGTCCTCATCAGGGAACTCGGACTTCCTTGGTTGATAATCCTCAATGGGTCGCTGGGCGAGATAATCAAACAATACACTCCCCTTGATTGCTTTTCGAGAGGTATACTGACTATTGTATTCAATCAACATCATTTGCCCTCTCGCAACCCGTCCGGTCAATGCTAGCTCCTTTAAGCACCTACTTGATCAGATCCATCTTAGGAATCCATAAAGTGGTATGAACCAGCATATACTGTCTCAGTCGGCGAGCAGCCTATGCCAAAGTACAGCAAGTTTTCTCGAACAGTGAATGTATTGTATCACAGTCGATAAACTTTTTGCTAAGGTAAATTGCATGCTCTTTTCGACAAGACTCGTCATGCTGACCCAGTACACACCTCGTAGACCCCTCGAGGGCTGTCAATTACAGAATTAATGACCGTCTCTCTACCAGAGTCGTCGTACTCAGAGGTTCCTGCAACTTATTTTTCTCAATGCCCCTTAGCAACCATTATCCACCTAACCATTTGATCTCTTTTTTCGGTTCGGTTCAGGCATTTCTGGCATTGCTTTTTCTTCTTCTTTTCTTTTTCTTCCTTTCTTTCTCTTTGTTTTTTTTTCTTTTTTTTTTGCAGGATCGACCTCGATTCCTCTTTCGTTCACAATAAGCCTCGGCAACTTACCGGATAGCACTCCACAAGTGCACTGATTCGGACTCAACCTTAGTCTGAGTTGTCTCAACCCGGTCAAACGACTTGCCCCCGGATTCACCAGATGCCCTTTTTCTGATTGGTACCTTGCTATCATGTCATCAACATAACATTTGATTCCACGATGAATCATATCATGAAACAAAGTCACTCTGATACGTGGCATCGGTATTCCTGAGACCGATTGGCATCGCCTTCTCTCTTGACACTTGCCTCCAGGCGGAACCAACTTTCACTTCCTTTCCGACCTCGGCGGTGCCGGGATTATCAATCTTGAATCGCTCCTCGTGCGGTTGAATCACCTTCTCCTCCTGTCTTAACAACCTGGCTAATTCCAGCGGATCACAATCTTCTTCGCCTTATTCTTCGGCATGATAGATCGGATTGTCGAAGTCATACAGAGGTGTAACCGAATTGTTATCAATGAGATCAGGAGGATAGTCACTTTTGAGGTCAGAACAAGACAAATCAAAAGGAAAGAAAAATGAAGAATAAACATTGCCATTTTTACTTCTTAAAACTGCAAAAATAAGTGAAAAACAGGGAACACCGCTTTTAAACACAAAAACATCCATTTATTGCTGATGCAAAATGTTGCACAATGAAACACATGAGATGGCCCTTACAATGGACCATTACGTTTCGGGCAAAACGCATGGCTTTCATGCAAACAAAATTGAAAACACAGAAATACTATTCTTCTGGATGAGTGACAGTGGCGATCTTGGAGGCTTTCCAATTCTCTGGTACGCACGATTTAATCCATGCCTCGAGCTCGTGGTCACGGTCAATCTCTTCACTCACTGAACGAGCATGATCAGGATCCAGCATTCCTGCACTGACAAAGGTGTACGGTGGACGACATCCTCTGTTTGGTCTAAACGACCCCTGATCTGGTTGATAACCGACCCCAAACATGTCTGCTTTTACCACAATATCAATGATCCTTCCCCAGCCTCGGGCCTCTCTGTTCTTCACCACTTCCAGGGCTTGTTTATAAGAAGAAATGGACAGCCTTTTCTCTTTCTCAGCAACAAGGGCATTCTCCACCTTGACGGTTTCAATTGCTTGACTTGGTGTTTCAAATTTTTCACTGTCCGTTTCTACTTCCTTCATCTTCTGGGTCGTGTCTCTCATCACTACGCATCCCTTTGTGGCGACGGTCGCACAACAAATATCAGCACCAGGGAAAGCTTCATCCTTCATCAGAGGTTTTGGGACCACAGACATTGGAACCTTTAACTGATCCTCCTCAGTCACCTCCATTCTTCTCTTGGCCTTTTTCACCATCTTCACTTTTACAGGACCCTGCCTGGGTACAGGATTGACATCTTCATTCATTATCTGTGTCAAGCTGATGGTCTTGGAGTCCACCATGTCCTGGACGACATGTTTGAAAGCTCTACAACCCTCAATGCTGTGCCCGGGTGCCCCAGAATGGAAATCGCACCTGGCATTCTCATCATAGTTTGGAGGCCTCCGCTGCCGTTCCACGGGAATCAATATCCTTGGCCGCACTAACCCCATATCCCTCAATCTTTTGAACAGGAGAGTATAAGTTACAGGTGGCTCCTCAAACTGACGATCAACCTTCTCCTTCTTCACTAAGCTCTTAGCCTTCGGTGCTCTCCGTTGAGGTGGTGGTTGTTGCTGTGGTACAGTTGGATTACCAACAGAAGTGGTTACAGCGGCAGCATAAGGGTGATAACGATCCTTACCGCGTTCTTTCTTTCTCTCCACACCTCCTGCTTCAACCTCCTTTTTGAGTGGACCACTGCTAGAGGGTTTCTTGGCCACAGTACCAGAGGGGTTATTTGCTTCGGCTGACAGAGCCTTTCCCTGAACTTTCTCCTTGATTATCCAACCTTCAATTCTTTCCAATCTCTCAGCCATTGTTTTCTGCCCCAGGGCAAGCCCTTGTACCACACCGAACAACTCCCTTATCATCTCTTTCATCTCAAGAATGTCGGCGCTGGGTGGATCCATCCTGAACAGAAGAGCTATGCGCACCGGTCGACACCTACAAAACAGCAAATGGGTTAGTATGACTCACACATGCAATGTCTATCCGTACCAGGAATATTCTGTCCTGTGATTCTAGCGTCACTGAGACAAATAATTTTTCATCAACAACATTCTGACATCTGGCTGTCTCTCAACCAGAATCTTAATCAAAAATGGACCCTGAGTACGGGTAGACATGAGTTGAATGCAGGTGAATGCGAAATGAGAATGATGCAAATGCATGAATGCAGGTCACTGTGCCACCAAGTCATCTGAAGACCCATCAAGTCTCTGAACCAGTCACAGTCATCTGAGGGACTAAGTCACCATAAATCCGACTTGGGGAGTTCCGAAATAAACGGAACCGGAGATTATATCACCATCATCACAGGAACATCCACTGAACGGACGACAACTAGATCCTCTGAACGAGTACTCTCAAATTCAACCCGGGGATCCGAAATAAACGGAACCCGCTGATAGATATCACGGACAGAATTCCGGCGTGACAGAAGTAAGTACCCACAAGTTCATCGGAACCAAAGTCACCATCAGTACTCAGAGTCACCAACAAGTCACCAACAAGTCAGCTACCGTACCTGTAAAGATGATCATTCCCTCCCCACTCACGGGTGTCATCTAGGCCAGGGTAAGGTCGAGAGAAACGCAGGATAAACAACCCTTTCAAGAATATCATCCTGTGCACACCCGATGTATGCACCGATAATACCCCATCAGAGTCTGAACTGCTCGTGATATCAATGTTCCGCTAAGTGGCGCATACCACCCGCTTCCTATGAATCACTCTATTCCTAGGTTTCCTAGATTTCACTCATAGCCTGGGTATTGGGCCTTTTACCTCGAGTAACTCCCACCCCAAACAGAGAAACACAGCACAACCAGCACAGATGAATATGAATGAATGCAAACATTAATGCACATGAATGCAAACCATAAATAAATGAATGCAATAAATAACAGCAAACGGCAACCAAAACCCTATCCTAGAGAGCGCTAGGACTAACTCGCTTAGGGAAGATGGACCAGCAAGAGGTCAGCTTCTTTTGTTCCCCAGCAGAGTCGCCAGCTGTCGCATTACGCGAAAAACCGGCGGGAAACGAAGACAACAGAGCCGCCACCGTGCATTATTTATCCCAATAGAGGGAAAGGGAACGCTCGAAGTAAACCTGGAAAAGACATTACGCGAAAAACCGGCGGGAAAACAAGACAACAGAGCCGCCACCGTGCGTTATTTATCCCAAAAGAGGGAAAGGGAACGCTCGAAGTAAACCTGGAAAAGACATGGTCTCGCGACCAAAGAGAATGGGATCGGGAGTCGGTTATGCGAAGGGAAGGTATTAGCACCCCTACGCATCCGTCGTACTCGACGGGATCTACGCACAAAAGGAAGGAAAATGGTTGCTAAACGCTGCTCAAACAAACACACTGGCTGAAAAGAAACACAGGAAAACAAAAGAAACTAACTCGGCAGGATATCGCATCCTGGGCCTACGTAGTCTATCAGGCATAGACATCAGAGTCGACGTAGTTCAGACTAGGGGAAAACATGCTCGCTAGGATGTCGCATCCTATGCATACGTATCTTCTCGGACTAAAGAAGAATCAGAGCACTCGTAGCTCGGCTAACGCACGCAAGACAAACAAACACGGGAAATCGACTGCCAATCGTTGGACGTACGTCAAACTCCACACAAACACACGCACACAGGAAGCCGACTGCCAATCGCTGGGCTTACGTCGGACTCCAACCAGAAAGGGAGAAACAACTCACACAAACAAAACAAAAGGGCGCCCGGAGAGATCAGCTCATCTCCTGCCTACGTACCTCATCTGGTATGAGGATCAGGGCGACGTAGTTCCCCTACGCAGGGACACAAGACTAGCCTAACCAGATAACAAAGGGAGACACAACTAGGGAGACTAACTCGAGCCTAGATGTTATCATGCATATCATCCCTAAGTTAAGGTTGCTATCTAACTTGCACAGGGAGCAAGCTAAACCTAAGCAGCACAAGCAGTCAAAGCAAACAATCACAAATAGCACACACTATATACACACAAAGTGGGCTCACACAAGGGTTAGGCTTTAGTCAATGGGTCATGTCAACCTCGACAAACAAGCCACTGTATCAGGGTGATGTTAGCTCTTAACCCTAACATTGAGAGTTAGGGTGAAGCAGATGAAATAGGAAGTGAGGGGTGTGCCTCACAACTCTTATCCCTGGCCTGGGAGAGCTTTAGACAAAGGAAGTGTGGGTTCAGAAAGTGGGAACCCTTCTACACTTATGACACTGACTCAACTGTACAACTGTACAAGGATCTTGGGTTAATATCCACAATGCGTCAACACAGTGGTGTGAGCAGAGGGATGACTCAACTAAATAGCAGGAGATGGATTGCACATCTCTTGTATCTGCCAATTGCCTTATCAAAGGTCTTTTCCTGCTTGGGGACAAGAATAAACAATCACAAGCATTGCCTCTTAAGGAGGACTTCAGACAGGTGCCTGGCCAAGTAACAGGCCAGGTCTTCCAGACTACATGGAGTTAGAGACATTATACCTCAATGCTCAAGCTAGCAAGCAAAGCAAAAAGCAAGTTCACAAAGGAACTATAGCAACTAAGGTACCTGAAAACAATATAACACAATTAGTATTCAACTCAAACAAAAGTCAAACAGACAATGGTCAACAGTTAACTGTACACAGTCAAACAACAATCAAGCAACGCAATGTACAAAAGGTGCAATCCACAAGGCCTAAGTACAAGTCTCAAAGCCTACAAAACAAACTCAAGGTTAGTCATAAACAAGCAATGAACCAACTCCAATTGAGTGCACATCATCAAGTATAAGCAATTGTGCTCTTTGACCTGAAACATAGCTCAAATGTGAGAAGCAAACCTCTAGGACAAGGCCTAGGGTCAAAATGAGAGAAATAAGTCCCAACAGAACATGAAAATTGGCAAGAATCAAGTTCAATCAAATAAGAAACAAATCCAAGTGGTCTCATATTCATATCATCAACCAATTCCATTTCATCAAGCATAGAAGGCAAGGCATGCATATTCAAAGCTCATAGAACCAAACAGAAAGATTCAATTCAAACCAGCTCAAAAATATTTCAATAAATCCCCAGAAAAATCATGGCTAAACAGAGTTCATCAAAGGATCATCATACCAAAATTCAAGTCATTTGAACAAAGGGAGGCATGTCAATTAAAATCCATAAGTCAAGCGTATTCAAACAAGCTCATACAAGGCACCAAATCATACATCAACTTCAAGCAAGCATAAAACAGAATTCAAACATGATAAATGTGTCAAACCAAAGCCATGGCAAACTTCAAGATGTCTAGAATACATATGCAAAATTTCAAGTTCATCCAATAAACAACAAGAATTTCACAAGTCATATAAGATCATGACTCACAAAAAGTCCATAATTGGTCAAACAGAGAAGAAATTCTCAAACAAATTGGAAATGCACTCAAAAATTCTACAAACATTCACACTCAAACTTAACATTTAGAAGAGTCAACATGAAAAAATTCAGATTAATTCAAGTTCATATGGCATGGTAATGAAATTCCACAAATTGGACAAGAAATAGTGTGACACAAATTGTCACACCTCCAATGTTCATATCATATCTCACAAACCAGAAATGCAAAAATCACAAACTCTATACCAAAATGTTCCTAAAGGTGTCTAGTTTACACATATAAAATTTCAGCTCCATTGGACTAAGCATCAATATTTCATGATCAAAATGGCAAGCAATGTGCAAGAAATGACATGTTCAAATAAACCCTAGGCAATTTAAAAAATCCACATGTGCACAATTTTTGCAAAAATCACCATAAAATAGTAGACATGGCAAGGATCATGGCACAAAAAATATCATGCAAATTAGATCATTATTTTGTGAGTTATGAATTTTTAAGTGTCGAGAAAAAATGAAAAATCATGTGGAACCAAGCATGAACATGTGAAGCATATGGTGGAAAAATGCAAATGCCCAAATGAGAAACGCTGGAATGGAGGATCGAAGCCAGTTGCTATTCAAATCCTGGCGCGCTACAGTGAAGCGCAGCGTTTCACTAAATGAGGTGTCACGGTTTGATTGGTGCATGGAGCAAAAACAAGGAAATCATGCAAACAGGCGAATACACGGATCAAATGCGTTCTGGCTAGGGTTCTTGAACATATTCAACATGTTCTTCATCAGAATTCCAGGTGATGAACATTTTTCACAGAAATCAACAAACGATACATCAATAGCTTCGTCTTAGCATGCACATTAACAATCTCAAATCCATTCCACCTAATTCTTACTATTAAACACAGATCGAGCAGAATAAGATTTGAACATCAAACTGAAAATTCGCATATCTTTCTTGTTTCTCGATGAAAATCAAAAGTATAAAGCTCAGTGTACTCATGGATAGAAGCTCTACAGAATGCACATCACAATTACATGAATCAAGAGTATCGAATTCTGACATGGTTTGAAGTGCAGATTTGGATTTGAGGTTTTCTGGCTTTGGAATGTTGAAACAGATGATCCTCAAAGCTCCAGTAGATGAATGAGTGAAGATCCAATGCTCAATTATGCTTGAAGTAGCTCAAATCAGCACTTGCCATAGAAGAAGCTTGATGTAACAGTTCCAAGTTTGGCTCGAATTTGCTGAATCCTTGCTTGCAGAAAGTCCAATACTGCTTGTAGATGATGGAACAATGAAGAACAATGCAAGGTTCTTTGAGAATTTGCAGAAAAAATCAAGGGGAAAAGTTGAGAGAATTTGCAATTTTCTGATCTAGATCTGTTCAAATGAGGTGTTAATCCCCAATTCAGTTAGGATTTGTAATATATATGATGGATTAAAGAAGATGCTAATCAGGATTAAGCCAAATGCAAAGTAATTAAGTGAAATGCAAATTTAAGCAAAATGGCCAAAGTAACCTCATGTGCATGGACATGCTGCTACAGTACACGAGTCATGAGCCAAACACACTCCAAAAGTGATTTAAGACCAAGTGCAAGTGAAATTATGTGTGGAAAATGCATATTTTTGAAAGTCACCTTTTTCCCTCCCTTTTTTAAATTCAAATCAAGTGAAAAATGCAATTTTTGTGTGATGAGTTTTGATGAAATGCAATGAATGATTATGATAGAACATGTTAAAAGGAGATTGTAGCAAAAAACCCCATATGATTTGGCCTTGTGGTGCAAAAGTTATCCCACTTTGAAGTTCAAAATCCATGGACAATGATTTGATCATAACTTGCCAACCACAAATGTGAAATTCATGTTCTTGGACTTTTTGGAAAGGTGAGAGCAAGATCTTCAACTTTCATGTTTGGAAATATTTCATTTGAAGCTTGTATGATGATGTAAATTTGAGGAGAAGACCTTTCCATTTTTGGCAGTTTGAAATTACAGGTCACTTACTATTTTTGGAAACTTTTCATCTGACCTCAAATTCTTCAATGTTGATCTTCGACATGCCAAATGAGACTTGTATGGACATGAATGAGGCCTTTCAAACCATCTCCCACCTTCAAATCCATGATTTCATGCACAGTTGACCACAGTTGACTTTCTAGGGTTTCAGATGAAATTCAGCTTGACTGTTGAGCTTTGATCATCCAACCTTGGCCAAACCACTTCAAAATGATCCTTGAATCATATGAACTTGATGAACCAACCCTAGGGCTTTTCTTCAATAGGATTTGCACTTGCTTGCTTGCTTGACTGATCCTCCTAACCAGTCTTGATTTGATGACTTGCACTTAGGCAAATGGACAATGCAATGCTATGCAGTGGACAATGTAATGTTAATGACTTAAAATGAAAATGAATGTACAAAAAGGGAGGTGCAAATTTGAGGTGCTACACCAAGTAGCTCCCATCCTTTGGAATAAGCAATCACATAAGCATAAACTCAAGCAATCAACAATCAAATGGACTTTTGGAAAGCTCCTCAATGTATCTTGGATCTCTATCTCTTAGAAGCTCATGGCAATGGTTCCTCCATTTGGGTCAAGTTGGAATCCCTAGCACAAGAACGCACACATCAAAAGATTCTAGCAAACAAAACAAGGAATGGATAAGAGGAGTTTAGAAGTTGGTCCTTTCAAGGTCATCTTTCAACATTAAGCATTCTAAAGGCATGAGGCCTAGTTGCTCTTTGACATTTATAGCACTCTAAAGGCCCAATGCCTAGTTTCTCTTTGACTCCAAATTTGCATAGGGAAAGTCCTAAAGTCTAGTCCATTTGTCCAATTTCTTTGCATTTGGTCCACAACAATCAAAACAAAACACAAGCACAATAGTATATACACAATTATGTGCTCAAGTGAGCAAAAGGCAAATTACATTAATATAAACATGTGCTCAAGTGAGCAAAGGGAAAATCAAATGAATAATATGTACAAGAATAGTAAATTGCATAAAAGTAAAGTGCAAAAATTAAATGTTAATGGTTAATAGTTAATATTAATAGTTAGTGTGCCATAAGGCAAATTTAGCGCTATGTTAAGCAAACGTAATTGGACTTATGTAGAAGTCACAACTATCTGAGGCCGGTCAATAATAATGTAGGCAACAACACAAGTTAGAAGTCTTGATTAGTGAACCAAGTTCCAACAACTTGCCATGCCAAAAAAAGAAAAAAGAGCATTGATCTTGTATTGGTTTAAGTCCTTTGCATGGTTTAGGAAAACAACCTATCCTTAATGCAAAGCCATTCACTTGATCAATTGATCAAGATGAATTAGATTTGAATCAAGGAAGATTAAGTCTCCCTAATCAATGCTAACTTATCAACCTTCAACTCATTGATCAAAAAGAAAAGAAGAAGAAGAAGAAGGAGATGAACAATGGAAAAGGAAATGGAAAGAATAAAGTGCATTAGATGAAAATGGGATGTACCAATCAACAAGTGTTGACCAATGACATTGAAGATCATGGTAAAACAATCAAAAAACAGAAGTGAGATGAAGATTGGAGGTCAGGAAATGAACAAAATATTTTTTTGGCATTTTTAATATTTAAAATAAACTTGAATTAAAATATTAAAGAAAGGTCAAACTTCAAAATCACTTCAAATCAACTTTGAAAAGTCCAAGTGATTTATCCTAAGTTCAACAAGGTCAAACAAAGTTTGACAAATTTTTTTAGCATTTTTAAAAGTCAGAAACTATTTTTAATCAATTAAAAATGAATAAAAATAACCTAATTGAACTAAAATCTCAAATAAATCTCAAATCAATTAATAAATTGATGAGAATATTTTTCATAGATCCATCATCATTCAAATAGGTTGAGAAAATATTTTTTGTATTTTTTGAATATTAAAAACTATTTAAAATGAATTAAAAATAACCAGAAAAGAGAAAATTCACAAAAAATATCAAATGATGAAATAAAAAATATTAAAAATCATTTTTAGAAACTAGAATTTAAATGGAGAAAAATGCAATTGGTCCCATATTTTTTGGAATTAAAATGAAGAAGTTATGAATTTTTGAAAATAAAGGAAATAAAAGAAATTAAAACAGAAATTAGAAAATAGAAAAAATCAGGGAGCGTTGGATGGAACTCATTAATTGACATGGCAACATCTAATGGTCCAGAAGCGCGTTTCCACGATAGGCAAAAGTCAAGCGCGAAACATCCAGCATTATTAGAAGTAATCAAAACGCATGGCTGAGATTAAAACGTGGGAGATGCATCCAATGGTCCAGATTCAATCTGGCATGGTGGACGGTGGCCAGCGCCACCGTCTTCTCCGGCGAGCACTAAAGCTCCGGCCAGAGTTACAGGTCCTCCAAACTCAACCAAAACTCACGATCCAGGTACCAAATTAAAGCTGGGATGATGTACATCACCCCTGTGCCATCTATTTCTACTCTAGATCTCCATAGTGAGAGAAATCAGAGGTTGAAACTTGATGGTGTTCATCATGAACTTGCTTGATTTTGAAAATTGAGCATACAACAATGATACCTCTATAGAGAGGACTTCAGACAACACAATAGCCAGGAAAATAGATCAAAGATTAAGGAGTTTCGAAGAAAAAAAACAGTTGATGAAAACCTTTGAACTGTGGAGCTTTGAGTCACTTTCCTTGCTTCCTCTTGCTAAACAGAACTTCTATGGGCTGGATGATGAAGGATTAGGAACTTTAGATCTAAAGATTCAACCAAATTCAGTTGAATTTCAGATCTGAAATTTTGAAGAAATGTGAACTAGTTCCTTTAGGTATGGTTGGTGATTCAATTGTGCAGCATATCAGGCGCCTTCAGCTTGATTTATGATGGAGGTATGCACCTCTATTTATAGCTGGAATTGGCTGAACAAGTGAGTTTCCTCGTGTGCATGGCAAGTGGATTTCCCTTGCATGGGCTTGCATGATCATGTAGAAGGCCCAAACTCAATTGCATTTGCATGGTGATGACCAAACAACTTGAAATGGACGTGCAGATGGCAATGCAATGGCTTGTGCAATGAGTTTCAACATGTTATGCATAATTGAGCCTAAAACTTCACCTCTTCGAAAATGACACTTGAAATATTGAAACATAGGCATGTGGGTAATGGTCGGAAAGGTCTTGACATAAGAAACAAATATTATGTTGGACCAAAACTCATTTGAAGTGTGGAAATTTATGAAAACAAGCCATGAAGTTTATAGTGCAAAACATGCCTTTGAGAATTTTGCCAAATTGAACAAATTTCAAGCCCCTCTGTTTTGATGATGCAAGCCCCAAATGGAAACACCTCCAGCATCAAAGTTGTACATATTTTCAACAGAATCAAAATGGACTTAAATTTTGCATCATTTGGATTTTTGATGAAGGAGTTATGGGCACTTGAAGTTGGACTTTTTTGCCTTTCAATGCATTTAGTCCAAAGTGACCTATAATGTTTTGCATTATCACATGTATTTCTTTTGCGATTTTGAACTTTTATTCAACATAACATTTTAAGTATACATCTTAAGCTTTCCAATGCATTTAATCCCACCTCAAAATCATAAAAAGTTAATGAGTTATGTTCTTGGGAAGTTGTCCTAAAATTAGGGTTTCAGTCAAAATAACCTATAATGTCTTGGAATGGGAGATGGCCTTACAAGCTTCAAATCCATTTTTTATGAACATAAAAGTTGTTCATATTGTCCGTAAGAACATTTTTTCTTTTGGGATCATCTCCATTTGACCAACACATAAAAAGTTAGGTCTCAGTGCATTTCAAAATAGTTAGATGAATTGACTGATCAACTTCTCAAGTCCACAACTCATATCTTGATGAATTGATGATTGAGGACACTCAAATATGCATGAAATGATGAATTAAAGAACTTCCCTTGATTGTATTTGACCATGGGATGAGGTTGCTTCATTAGCAAGGCATTGTGGGTGTTCAGATGAATTAGGGTTTCCTTGAGGAACAAACCTCAAACCCTTTGACTTGCTTTGATCAAAATGATGAATTGAGATACTAGGGAGGCATATTTGATGGGTAAGAGCTTTGGGAACCATTGCCATGCTTGCTTTCATCTTCTCTTGACCATATCTTTGTACAAAGGATCTCCTTGAAGCTCTTGATCTTGTGATTGCTCAAGCTACAAACAAAAGATGTTAGTGACATATTTTTGTGCTTTTGGTTAGTGAATAAAGATGAGAAAAGCAATAATATACAATTCAAGCATACTTGGTGATCTCAAACCACTCACAAGAGGTCCCACCCAAAGGCAAGGGGAACCAAGATGCTTATGATCCTTGAGGCTTTGTAAATGCAATGTTATGATGCCATGAGGGATAGGGACAAAATTGGGGTCTTACAGGTTTTACTGATTCTGACTTAACACCAGCTGGACGCAATCATAACAATGCTTTGCACATCTCGATGGAATGCAAAGACACTGTGTTATCACATGTTCTGGTGGATACAGGTTCCTCTCTCAATGTGCTACCCAAGAGAGCCCTATCAAGGTTAGAAGTAGAAGGTTTTGTCTTGAAGCCTTCTGATCTCGTGGTGAGAGCCTTCAATGGCTCTAAGAGGTCGGTGTTCAGAGAGGTAGAATTGCCAATTCAAATTGGATCACAAACCTTCAACACCGTCTTCTATGTGATGGATATCAGTCCCTCGTACAGCTTCCTGCTGGGTCGTCCTTGGATCCACAATGTTGGGGCAGTCTCCTCAACCTTGCATCAGAAGATAATGTTCCCGGCCAACGGACAAATTATCACTGTCTGTGGTGAGGAGGACATTCTGGTCAGTAACCTGTCTACATTCAAGTATGTAGAGGTAGAAGGTGAAATTCATGAGACCCTGTGTCAAGCCTTTGAGGCAGTCCAAGTCAAGCATGCAGCTCCGGTGGAGGAGGTTAAAGCAGGTCCCTCTATCTTGTCATTCAAGCAGGCACAAGCCGTGGTGAATTCAGGTGTTGCCCCCGGTTGGGGACGTCTGTTGGAGTTACCAATGAAAGAAGACAAGTTCGGGATTGGGTATCAGCCAGCTCTGACTTCTACAACTTCAACGCCTCAGACTCGTCAGGGGACGATTACTTTCTCCAGCGCTGGCATCATTCAGTATGGCCAGATCTCTACAATCAACGAAGAATATGGGGATAGTGATTGCGACATTGACAACTGGGTGCGTCCGAGGGTCCCGGGTGAATTCATCAACAATTGGTCTTCTGAAGAGATTATACAAGTCACTCTTCTTGAAGAGTATTTTTCTTTGTTTGTTCATGCATGTCCAAGTCTTACGTTCTGCCCAGGGCGTAATGACTCATTGTAGGGCTCATCTATGTGAACACCTGCATTTTTTATCATAAATAAATGACGTCTTTTGCATTCAAATATTTCGTTCACTGTTTTTCTATTTTTGCAGTTTTCAAAAATCAAAAAAAATATATTTGGCAATGTTTTGTTTAGTTTTCACTTCTTGTTCACGCTCATAAGCACATACCATCACTCATGCAGATGCACATCACCGGATCCTATTGATAGCATTTCTGCTATGGCTCGCTTCGACTTTGAAAATCTAATCTTCCAAGCTGAAGAAGAGGGTGATGAAGACTGTGAACTCCCTGAAGAGCTTGCCAGGTTGTTAAAACAGGAGGAAAGGGTCATTCAACCACATCAAGAGTCTGTTGAAGTGATTAATCTCGGCACCGAGGACGTCAAGAGAGAAATCAAGATAGGGGATGCTTTAGAAGATAGTGTGAAGAAGGGGCTGATTGAATTGCTGCAAGAGTATGTCGACATCTTTGCTTGGTCTTATCAGGATACGCCAAGGCTTGACACAGACATCGTGGTACACCGTTTGCCTCTCAAAGGGGATTGTCCTCCGGTCAAGAAGAAGCTCAGAAGAACAAGACCGGAGATGGCTGTCAAGATAAAGGAAGAAGTGCAGAAACAGTTGGATGCAGGGTTCCTAGCAGTTACAAATTACCCACCATGGGTTGCAAACATTGTTCCCGTACCTAAGAAGGATGGAAAGGTAAGGATGTGTGTTGACTACCGGGATCTGAACAGAGCTAGCCCTAAAGATAATTTCCCATTACCTCACATCGATGTTTTGGTGGATAACACGACTCAGTTCTCGGTATTCTCCTTCATGGATGGCTTTTCTGGCTATAATCAAATTAAGATGGCACTAGAAGACATGGGGAAGACAACTTTCATAACCCCATGGGGCACCTTCTGCTACAAGGTGATGCCGTTTGGTCTAAAAAATGTTGGGGCAACATATCAATGAGCTATGGTAACTCTTTTCCATGATATGATTCATCATGAAATCGAGGTTTATGTTGATGATATGATTGCCAAATCTCAGACAGAAGAAGAGCATTTCGTTAATTTGCAGAAACTGTTTGAGTGTTTGAGGAAATTCAAGCTGAGGCTTAATCCGAACAAGTGTACTTTCGGGGTGAGATCTGGAAAGCTGTTGGGTTTTATTGTTAGTGGAAAAGGGATTGAGGTGGATCCTGATAAAGTGAAAGCGATACAGGAAATGCCTGGGCCAAGAACAGAGAAACAAGTCCGTGGTTTCTTAGGGAGGTTGAACTACATTGCAAGGTTCATCTCTCACCTAACAGCCACATGTGAGCCAATATTCAAATTGCTAAGAAAAGATCAGGCTATCAGATGGAATGATGATAGTCAAAGGGCTTTCGAAAAGATAAAGGAGTATTTGCAGAATCCTCCAATCCTTATGCCTCCAGTCCCAGGGAGACCGCTGATTATGGACTTGACAGTACTCGATAATTCCATGGGTTGTGTTCTCGGTCAACACAACGAAACAGGTAGGAAAGAGCATGCAATCTACTACCTGAGTAAGAAGTTCATAGACTGCGAGTCGAGATACTCAATGCTTGAAAAGACATGTTGTGCACTTGCATGGGCTGCTAAGCGATTGAGACAATACATGCTGACTCACACAAACTTACTGATCTCCAAGATGGATCCAGTCAAGTATATATTCAAGAAGCCAACTCTCACCGAAAGGGTTGCCCGTTGGCAAATGGTACTGACAGAGTACGACATCCAGTATACATCTCAGAAAGCCATCAAGGGGAGTATTCTGTCAGACTATCTTGCTCAACAACCGATTGAAGACTATGAGCCGATGAAGTTTGATTTTCCCGATGAAGACATCATGTTCCTCAAGATGAAAGACTGTGAAGAGTCAGTTGTTGAGGAGGGACCTGATCCAGATGAAAAATGGACTTTAACGTTTGATGGGGCCGTCAATGCCAAAGGAAGTGGAATTGGAGCTGTCATTACCACTCCGAAATGTGCCCACATGCCTTTCACCGCTCGTCTGGCTTTTGAGTGCACAATAATGAAACTGAGTATGAGGCCTGCATCTTGGGTATTGAGCAAGCCATTGATTTGAGAATCAAGACTCTGGACATCTTAGGAGATTAAGCTCTAGTGATCAATCAAGTGAATGGTGAGTGGAATACTCTCCAGCCTAATCTGGTCCCCTACAGAGGTTACACGAGAAGACTGTTGACTTTCTTCACAACAGTGAAGTTGTATCATATACCTCGTGATGAGAACCAAATGGCAGATGCTCTTGCTACTCTATCCTCCATGATCAAAGTGATTCGGTAGAACAATGCTCCCAGGATCCATGTTATGCGCCTGGATAGGGCCGCATATTTGTTTGTTGCTGAACTGGTAGTTGATAACAAACCCTGGTATCACGACATCAAATGCTTTTTGAAGAATCAAGAGTACCCTGCAAGGTCATCCAACAATGACAGAAAGATTTTGAGAAGATTGGCAGGCAGTTTCTTCTTGAACAAAGACGATGTGCTGTATAAGAGGAACTTTGACATGGTCTTGCTCAGATGCGTGGATAGACACGAAGCGGACATGTTAATGCAGGAAGTTCATGAAGGCTCCTCCAGTACTCATGTCGGAGGACATGCAATGGCTAAGAAATTGTTGAGAGTGGGTTATTACTGGATGACCATGCAATCTGATTGTTTCAAATATGCTCAGAAGTGTCATAAATGCCAGATTTATGCTGATAAGGTGCATGTGCCGCCCAATCCTCTGAATGTGATGTCTTCTTCGTGGCCGTTTGCTATGTGGGGAATTGATATGATTGGAAAGATTGAGCCGACTGCTTCCAATGGGCATCGCTTCATCCTTGTTTCCATCACCTATTTCACCAAGTGGGTCGAAGCAGCGTCATTTGCGAAGGTCACCAGACATGTGGTTGCCCGATTCATTAAGAAAGGAATCATTTGTCGTTATGGGATTCCCGAAAGAATCATTATTGATAATGGTTCTAATCTCAATAACAAAATGATGAAGGAGTTGTGCCAGAACTTCAATATTCAACATCATAATTCTTCCCCTCATCGTCCTAAGATGAACGGTGCTGTTGAGGCAGCAAATAAGAACATAAAGAAGATTGTGCAGAAGATGGTCGTTACGTACAGGGATTGGCATGAGATGCTACCCTTCGCCTTGCATGGGTACCGTACTTCAGTGCGTACATCGACCGAGGCAACCCCTTACTCCCTTGTGTATGGTATGGAAGCAGTCCTACCTGTTGAAATGGAGATTCCTTCTCTAAGAGTCCTGTTGGATGTCAAGTTACATGAAGCTGAATGGATTCGAACAAGGTTCAACGAGTTGAGTCTTATCAAAGAGAAGCGAATGGCAGCCATTTGTCATGACCAGTTGTATCAGAGTCAGATGAAGAGAGCATTTGATCAGAAAGTGCGTCCTCGGTGCTTCCAAGTCGGAGATTTGGTGTTGAAAAGGATCCATCCTCCTCAGACAGATCACCGGGGCAAGTAGACTCATAACTATGATGGACTATATATTGTCACCAAGCTTTTTGATGGTGGAGCCTTAATGCTTGCAACTATGGATGGTAAAGACTTCACTTCCCCTGTGAACTCAAACGCAATTAAAAAATACTTCGCATGAAATAGACCCGATGGACAATAAAAAGAGTAGTCCAGGCAAAAAATGGGCATCCCAGCGAACCAAAAAAATGAAAAAGGGTTCGGGCAAAAGTTAGGGATTAAAAATTTAAAGATTGTGCACCCGGTAAGTTGAAAACCTGAAAAGGCAACTTAGGCAAAAATGGGTATCCCGGTGGATTGAAAACCCGAAAGGGCGATCCAGGCAAAAGTTAGGGATTAAGCGAATGACTGTGTTCTGAGTAGTTCTGAATCTCATCTCGTGTCGATAACTGGAAACTTTCGAAGGATAGGAAACAGTCCAATCACCCTTTTTCAGAAAGCTGATCATCTGAAGGACCTTGAAGACGAGCGAGTCATAGCGGAATTGGAACCCGATGGAAATCCATTTCACATTGCCATTATATTAATTGCTGTTTTTATCTTTTGTGCGATTACCTCTTTCCAGGGATTGCTTCCTGATGTAAACGCCTATTCAGAGGCCATTCAATCAATAAAATCACGTTATTCAGTATATCTTTGTGTTCGTTTTCATTTTACTATTTTGTTTGCAAAAATGACGTCCGAATTTTTGATAACCATTGCATCATGAAACATAAGAGCTTTTACAGGTACATGCTTAGTAAACATTTAAAATTGCCGTAAATTTTAAGTGCTTTGGATCGTCTATTCATAACAGGTACACCCGGGGCATTTCCTCAATGTTCCCAGCGGATGATCACGGATGTTTTTCTTCAATAGTTGGTTTTTTTGATATCTTATCCCTGCAGAGCTGGTCCGAGCATTGGATTCTTCAATCCCCATCACTACTGCACTCCCCCAAGCGTGTGTTTTAGACTATACACTCCCTAGTAGAGTTGACAGTGCCAGATTGTATATCCCTAGCGGAGTTGACAGTGCCAGACTGTATCTTCCCAGCAGAAGCGGCTACTACTCAGAGTTCGATGTCAGATCAATGATCTCGACGCTAGACCCTTGGTCTCTTTCCGTGAAGCAAAATCTCGGTACCATATCGGTGTTTTCTTCCCCTGCCGAGTCGTCTCTCTCGCAGATTATGGTTGCCAGAACCACTGTCGCTTTCCTCAGCAACAAGCTCTCAGTGCCATTCTCTCTCCAGTCAGAGTCTCGGTATTTTGTCATTGCCAGAACACCGCGTGGCTGGTCATTTCCCCATAGAGTTCATTGTGCTGTGTATCTCCAACAGCATTGCCAGGGTCCAGAAGATCGTGATCATTTCCCCAACAGAATTCCTTGCCTTGGCTTGGCGTTCTCTCTAACCCAGCATTTCACATCCCTGCATGTAGAATCATATTGCATTGCATCCTCCCAAATCGCGTAGCATTTCCATTTTCATGGAGCATTACGCCATTGAAAAATTCAAACATACGCATGTAAAGCATAAGACATTCTCGGTATCCCAAGTGATAAGCCAAAAGTTTGTTCCAGTGCTCAGACTGAAAGTTTGTTCGTGACTTATCCTTATTATTCCCAGCAGGGGTCGTTGGCCCACGTGCCGCCTCAATTATCACTTTCCCTATTTCTGCCGACGATGACAGGCATGAAAGTTTTCCGGTATTCAGACCGAAGTGGCATTCAGGCCAGTTTTCCGGTATTCAGACCGAAGTGGCATTCAGGCCAATTTTCCGATGTTCAGATCAAAGAAGTTTCCGACATTCAGGTCAACGCAACTTATGGCATTCAGGCCAGTTTCCGGTATTCAGACCGAAGTGGCATTCAGGCCAGTTTTCCGGTATTCAGACCGAAGTGGCATTCAGGCCAGTTTTCTGGTATTCAAACCGAAGTGGCATTCAAGCCAATTTTCCGATGTTCAGATCGAAGAAGTTTCTAACGTTCAGGTCGACACAACTTGTGGCATTCAGGCCAGTTTCCGATATTTAGACCGAAGTGGCATTCAGGCCAATTTTCCGATGTTCAGATCGAAGAAGTTTCTGACGTTCAGGTCGACGCAACTTGTGGCCTTCAGGCCAGTTTCCGGTATTCAGACCGAAGTGGCCTTCAGGCCAGTTTCCCGGTGTTCACACCGATGTTTGATAATCTAGTATCTTCCGATGCTCAGATCGAAGTCATTTCCAGTATTCAGACTGATGAGCGGTATTCATGCCATGGTTATTTCTATGATACCATTTATTTTGGTATTCAAGCTAGCATTCTCTTTTCGGTGTTCAGACCGACTCTCACCGTACCAGACGGATTCTTTGCTGATATTTAGATCAAAACCACCTCTTTGCCGATTCTGACAGGCATTGTTACTTCTTTTTCATTTTAGTGTAAATTTTCGGGCTTTTATTGTATTCAATCCCTTGATACCTCGAAAGTGCGAAAGCCGTTGCTATCTTCCTTTCGGGTCTCCAGTTGATTGAATAGGGGCAACTCTCATACCCCAAAATTTACCCTTCATTTTTTATGTAAGCATTGGATTATGTTTCACATTGCATTAGCATCATACTAGGTCATACTCATTGCATACTGCATTAGTGACTTGGAAATCAGGGTTTGATTGACCACTCCTTAACCAGAGGGAGCCCACATAAAGCAAGATTGAGAATTGAACTTCATTCTCCAAATATACAAGTCTCAAGGTGGTCCAGGTATCTTATGGTGGTCTATAGTTCATTAATGGAGGATTCAGAGCTGACAGAGTGTGCATCTGGATTTAATCAGAAATTAGGGTTTCATGGCTACCTGCAACAGACAATGTTTGGTTGGAAGTAGAGGGGCTCATTCATGTCATGATTAGAGAGGCATCTTGGACTAGGAAGATTCACAATTATCTCAGAAAGATCCATTGGCAATCAGTGCAATCAGTTCCTGACCATTTTTGCCCTAAAATTAGGGTTTGGTATAAAATCAGTTTATTTATGATTCCTTGGGTGAAACTCTTTTACATGGACCTCCATATGTCCACAAGGGTCTACATACAAAAAATCAGCTCTTCATTTGAGCCAGAGGTGCTTCAATTGATCAATGGAATCGGGAATCAGACAGTTTGGGAAAAGTCAACTATGGGGCCAGAAAAATCAACTTCTGACATTTTGAGGGTGGAATCTCAAAATCCATGCCTAAGGGAGCCTACATGTGAAATTTGATCAAGGTTGGATCATGGATTCATCATTTAATCAGGAGTTGGAAAAGTTACTAAATTTGGAAATGGTTGACTTTCCATTTAGGGCAAGTTCTCATGGTTGTTGCACCCACTTTAAGCCCATTTTCCATCAATATTCAAGCTCTATTTGAAAAATTCTCCAACATGAAAGTTGTTCCTCTTGTTCCAAGCTTTCTAGAGATATAAAGTGTGTTCCATTTGGATTAGAATTGAGAAAGTTATGCTTGGTCAAAGTGAGACATTATTTTAGAACACTTAGAAAATTTTCTAATCCAAAATCTTCAAAATTTGTCAAGACTTCTTGGCCAAATTTCTTGCATTCCAAGGCATCTTTTGAAAATACTTTATTCATGACAATTGTACCTTGCCATGTCCTCTTTCACATACTTTTGGAATCATACCATTTGGATCATTGGTTTGGGAGATGCACTCATCTAAAGTTGACATCATGAACTGAATATTTAGGCAGCATTTAGGCCAAACTGGCCCAACCATTTTGCAGATGGTGAGACACGATTTTATGGCCATTTTTCACCTCTTTCCACTCACCATTTCAACTTGTGTTCAACATGAAAGATGTTAAGCTCCATGAACTCTTCCTATTGTTTGCATTGCCTTACCATTTGGTCATGTATTCATCAAGATACAAAGCCTCAAAGTCACCCTGTTGGATTGTTTCCTTGCCAGACCAAGACAACCAATAATGCTGCACAAACGACCACCCCATTCTTTACCTCATTTGGCCATGTACTTTTGTTGTCCATTAACTTAAGTTTTGCCAAAATTAGAAGCTTACTTTCACACCTCATTTTTGTATCATAGTGCACGTAACCAAAACCAAATATTTAAGCCCATTAGACACTTCAAATCCAACATATATAAACACAAAAAACCCTAATCTGAAGGTGGTGGCTGCAAAACTTTCGAGCAAAGCAAGCAAAGTCAAGTTGGCAAGGTTGGTTTTCATTTCATTTTCCATTTCCCAAGCATTGAAGCACCAAGAGCATCTCATTTCCCTCCATTCCTCCAATACTAAGAGGCAGTGAACTGTTTTCCACTAGGTACCTTTACTACTCTCTTCCATGGCCTTGCTCATTTCATGCTCATTCATACTTATTCATTACTTGTTCATTTCATGCTAACCATGCTTACTTCATGTTATTTTTCCATTATGCCATGCTTGCATCATGTCGTGTTCCATGTTAAAACTATGCAATTTTTGTTTATAAGGCCCTCAATATGAGGCATTGCTTTTAACTTTGAGTTTGTGATGTTGTTTTCTATTCATATCCGTGTGCGTGTGGCTGCCTTGTTGTCCATATTTCTCTATGCTAAGGCCATTATTTTCACTGAAATAAAATATCATGTTGTTCTACTCGTTCCATACTAGAACTTTGGTTTTTAATTCATGACGTTTGGTACACTATAGCATGAGCATTGTTGTGTGAAAAAATGGAAAAATACGTTGTATATGGTCGCGTTTCACTCCTTCATGGCTAGGGTTTCCTTGGCTTGTGAGAAAGACCAGACGTGTCACGCCGTAGGCCATTAGATCGTGCGTTTGTCTTCTAATCTCGTTCGTCCAGGCCTGTTTTGTCTTCTTGTGAATTATGGCCAGCGTGACCGATTGATAAGGGTCACATGAATTATTTTAAATAAACGTTATTTCATATCATGTCACGCTGGGTTTTTATTGTCATTTGGACCGGGCCTTGCACAGTTACTCTTCACACCCCACACGCCTGGCCCATGATTCAGTCACACTTATTTTCTATTTTCAGTTTTTTAATTCACATTTTTATTTTCTGTTTTGTTTTTTAATTCATAAAAATATTTTATTTATTCATAAAAATACCAAAAAATACTTTCCACATTTCTTATTGTTTTATTTAATTTTATTTAATTTTTATTTTCATATTTATTTAATTTTAATATTTTATTTTAATTATTTGTTTCAAGTGGATCATTTTAATACACATTCATTTCTTGTTTTTATTTTCATGACTTAGAATTTTTTTTAACTTTTGATTTTTGGGATGAAGGTTGACCAATGTCTCATGGTCAACCTGACCTTTTCTTGGAATTTTATTTCCCATTTTAAATTTATTTTGGATTTATTTTTGACCTAGTTTGTTTGGTTGACTTTTCATTTGACTTCTGTTTTATTTCAATAAATACAATAACCAATTTTCATTATTTTTAATATCTTTTTAGGGGATGATGATGTCCTGCCCCACCTTAGTTAGTTAAATTTTTCATAATTTTCTTGATTAATTTGCTATTTATTTGATAATTTTTAAGTTGACTTGACTTTTCAGTTGACTTTTCTATGATTGATGTTTGACTTAGGGATTGCTTAGGGAAATTGAAGAGATCTTTTGATCCTCCCTTGTTCATCTCATATGCCATGTATTAGAGCCCTTTCATCTTGATTTTATTTGATCCTTGCATCATTTCCCGATTAAATTATTCAGTGATCCTTTGTGTGCATAATTTCACCTGTCTGTTTCATCTGATATTTTTTATACTTGTTTCTTTCATCCATGCTTCTATTGTTTGATTGCTTAACATGTCTATACTTCTCATGAATTGTCTAATGCTTCATTATTTCATTCTTTAATTCATTGATTTGATCATATACTTGATTGCTTATCTGATTGTTTGATAATTGTGGCCTACTTGTATGATGTATGAGGCATATATTTTTATTGTTTGATTGCCATGAACAATCCCCATTCATAACAAATGTACCCCTCTCCCATAAAGTGTATAATGTTTATTCTTTCATTCTTTATTCATCTGTTAATACAAGAATTAAAACGAACATCCGATAACCATTTCAAAACAAGATCAAAAGCTCGATCCAACGTCGAGTAATCATTTTCAAAACTTAACAGAACCAGCACGTATTCATCCATTCTCTTGTAAGTCGATTGCTTCGTGCATCGCTATCTACCTCTTGTAAGTCGATTGCTTCAGGCATCGCTATCTACCCTTATACTCTCCTTGCTCCATCTGTCGACTCTTGTTCCGTTTAGGTAGCACCCATTAGGTAGAACCCTTTGTATGATAACATAGGTAGCATTCCCTTATTCTTTTGCATGATAACATAGGTAGAATTCCTTTATTCTTTTGCATGATAACATAGGTAGAATCCCCTTATTCTTTGCATGCTAACATTAGCTAGATGTTCCCATTTGTAAATCCTAACACATAGGTCCACATTGCATGACAACTCTAGGGCAGAGCTTCCCCACTTTTTAGACCTTCCGTGCGTCTCCGATCTTGTGGCATGTCAGTCCGTTCTATTGCAAAGAGGTAACTGCCTAAGACTCGATTCAGTGAGTTGCGACACCTATTGCTAGGACGCGAACACATTGCCCACTCTCCTTTGACACAACTGGTGTCCTCCTTTGTAAGTCCATGTTCAGATGGCAATCCTTAACCCCTAGTTAGGCGAACTACGGCAACTCTATTTCTCATGTTCAGATGAGATACGTAGGCACGAGATGCGATGTCTTGCTGAGTTTGACTGACGACTAACAACTAATCTTTGTTTGCTTTCGCCCTTGTTGCAATTCTTTCTCTCGCCCTCGTTGCGATTGAGACATTCCTTTTCTCTTGCCCTAGTTGCAATCGAGACCCTTTGTTCCCGTAGTTAGTTGAACTACGTTTTGCTTTGATTCTCATTCCAGATGAGATACATAGGCATAAGACGCGATGTCTTAGCAAGAATACTTCTCTTTAACCCATAGGTAGCCGAGCTACGAAGACTCTGATTCTCATCTTCAGATGAGATATGTACGCAGTGGATGCAACATCCGTGCGAGTCATTTTCTTTTGACCCCTCTTTTTAGTAAATAGTACCTTAGATAAACACACACCCTTTAGACGAGAACAACAAGAGTGGATCCCGTAGAGTACTACGGATGCGTAGGGGGTGCTAATACCTTCCATTCGCATAATCGACTCCCGAACCCAAGATTTGCTTGCGAGACCTTGTCTTTTCCTTTCCTTTCTCCAGGTTTTCTTCGAGCGTTTTCTTTCCCTTCTTTGGGATAAATAACGCACGGTGGCGACTCTTCTGTCTTTCTTTTTTTGTCGGTTGTTTTTTCGCATCTTCTTTTTTTATGTTGCGACATAGGGCCACTTTTCACCTTCTTCCATTCATCATCTCAACTTGTGCCCAACATGAAAGATGTTAAGCTCCATGAACCCTTCCTACTGTTTGCATTGCCTTGCCATTTGGTCATGTACTCATCAAGATACAAGGTCACAAAGTCCTCACATTGGACTATTTTTATACTGCACAAGACAACCAAGTCAAGCTGCAAAATCGACCAACTCACATTCCTTACCTCATTCGGCCATGTACTCTCTTGTCCACTCACTTAAGTTTTGCCAAAACTAGAGATATTCTAATACACCTCACTTTTGTATCATAGTGCACATAACCAAAACCAAACATTTCAGCCCATTAAGAATGATAGATCCAACATATATAAGCACTAAAACCCTAACCTGAAGGGTGGTGGCTGTTATTTTCGAGCCGAGCAAGCAAGGCAAGCATTGAAGATCTGTTTTCATCCTTTTTCATTTGCTCAAAGTTGAAGTTCCAAAGCAGTAGCATTCCTTCCATTCCTCTCCAATACCAAGAGGCAGTGGACTGTTTTCCACTAGGTACCTTTACTACTCCATTTCCATGACTACGACTTTGCTTATTCCATGCTTGTTCATCATATTTACCATTCTTACCATGCTTGCTTCATGTTGTTTTTTCCATTATGCCATGCTTGCATCATGTTGTGTTCCATGTAAATACTATGCAATGCTTGTTTATAAAGCCCTCAACATGAGGCATTGCTATTAAGTTTGAGTTTGCGATGTTGTTTTCTGTTGTATCTGTGTGCATGTGGCCATCTTGCTGTCCACTTTTCTTCATGTTTGAGCCTTCATTTCCTTCAAAATAAAATACCATGATGTTCTACTCATTGCATACTTGAACTTTGCTTTTTATACCATGTCGTTTGGTACACTATAGCATGAGAATTTTTAGTTGGAAGATTGAGCAAGACACACGGTTTTTTCGCGTGCCCTAGCTGCTGCATGGCTTTAAGTATTGCTCCATGAAGAAGACGATACGTGTCACTCTGTAAACCGCTAGATCATGCGCGTTTCTTTTAATCTTAGCCGCCCACTTTTCTTTTGTCCTGTAGTGTTTAAGTGATGCCTTGCCCGGTTGATATGTATGTCACATGTTTTTCTTTATTAAACGTACATTTATTAAATGTCACGCCTGGAATATAACTTGGACCGGGCCTTGGCTTTATGCGCTATCCACACCCCTCTGCTCATGGCCCATTACCAATTCACATTTACTTTCATTTTCATTTTTAATTCTTATTTTATTTTTCTGTTTTATTTTTTTATTCTTAAAAATATTTTATTTATTCATTAAACTATCCAAAAAATATTTTTCATATTCTTAATGTTTTATTTAATTTTTATTTTCATATTTATTTAATGATAATATTTTATTTTAATTATTTATTTCAAGTGGATCATTTTAACACACATTTATTTCTAGATTTTATTTTCATGACTTAGAATTAATTTCAAGTGGCTTTATGATCTTATTTATTTATTTCAAGTGGATCATTTTCACATTATTTTTAAAATCTTTTTGGGGGATGATGATGTCCTGAACCCACCTTACTTAGTTTAATTTTTCATGATTTTCTTGATTAATTTACTACTTATGGCAATTGAAGAGATCTTTTGATCCTTCCTTGTTCATCTCATATGCCATGTATTAGAGGCCTTTCATCTTGATTTTATTTGGTCCTTGCATCATTTCCCGATTAAATTATTCAGTGATCCTTTGTGTGCATAGTTTCATCCGTCTGATTCATCTGATATTTTTTATACTTGTTTCTTTCATCCATGCTTGCCATTGTTTGATTGTTTAACATGTTCATACCTCTCATGTATTTTCTAATTCTCTTTCATTTCATTCTTTGATTATTTGATTTGATTATATACCTGTTTATTTATCTGACTTGATTAATGACTGTTGCCTACTTGTATGATGTATGAGGCATATATATTCTTATTATTTGATTACCATGAACAATCCCCATTCATAACAAATGTACCCCTCTCCCATGAAGTGTATAATGTTTATTCTTTCATTCTTTATTCATCTGTTAATACAAGAATAAAAACGAACATCTGATAACCATTTCAAAATAAGATCAAAACCTCGATCCAACGTCGAGTAATCATTTTCAAAACTTAACAGAACCAACATGTATTCATCCATCCTTTTGTAAGTCGATTGCTTCAGGCATCACCATTTCTCTTGTAAGTCGATTGCTTCATGCATCGCCATCTACCTGTAAGTCGATTGCTTCATGCATCGCCATCTACTCTTACCCCTGGTTCCTTTCCTTGCTCCATCTGTCGACTCTTGTTCCGTTTAGATAGCACCCACTATTTGTATGATAACATAGGTAGAATTCCCTTATTCTTTGCATACTAACATTAGGCAGATGTTCCCATTTGTAAATCCTAACACTTAGGTCTACATTGCATGACAACTCTAGGGCAGAGCTTCCCCATTTTTAGACCTTTCGTGCATCTCCGATCTTATGGCATGTCAATTTGTTCTATTGCAAAAAGGTAACTGCCTAAGACTCGATTCAGCGAGCTGCGACACCTATTGCTAGGATGTTGAACACATTTCCCACTCTCCTTTGACACAGCTGGTGTCCTCCTTTGTAAGTCCATGTTCAGATGGCAATCCTTAACCCCTAGTTAGGCGAACTACGGCAACTCTATTTCTCATGTTCAGATGAGATACATAGGCACAAGATGCGATGTCTTGCCGAGTTCGACTGACAACTAACAACTAATCCTTGCTTGCTTTCGCCCTTGCTGCGATTCTTTTCTCTTGCCCTCGTTGCGATCGAGACCTTCCCTTTCTCTTGCCCTAGTTGCAATCGAGACCTTTGTTCCCGTAGTTAGTTGAACTACATTTTGCTCTGATTCTTATTCCAGATGAGATACAAAGGCATAAGACGCGATGTCTTAGCGAGCACACTTCTACTTAACCTATAGGTAGCCGAGCTACGAAGACTCTGATTCTCATACTCAGATGAGATACGTATGGAGTGGATGTGACATCCGTGCGAGTCATTTTATTTTGACCTTTCTTTTAGTAAATAGTACCTTAGATAAACACACACCCTTTAGACAAGAACAACAAGAGTGGATCCCGTAGAGTACTACAGATGCGTAGGGGTGCTAATACCTTCCCTTCGCATAATTGACTCCCGAACCCAAGATTTGGTTGCGAGACCTGGTCTTTTCCTTTTCTCTTCAGGTTTTCTTCGATCATTTCCTTTCCCTCCTTTTGGGATAAATAACGAACGGTGGCGACTCTTCTGTCTTTCTTTTTTCGCCAGTTGTTTTTCGCATTTTTTAGGTTGCGACAGCTAGCGACTCTGCTGGGGACCAAACCCAGAATCTCTGGTTTCCCTAAGAGAGTCCCTCATAGATTTTGCAGGTTTCTTGTTTGTTGGGTGTTTATTCTTTTGTACAGTTATTTACTTTCAGCATTTACCTGCTTTATCTTGTTGCATTATGTACATATGTTGTATCTGCTGTTAGGTTGGTTGTTTGTTGGGATGGGTTGTTCCATGAGAGATAAGCCCACTACCCAGGCTTGAGCGTACACACAGGCTTTAGAGTGGATAATCATGAGGCTTGCATGGCGTGTTGCTATGTTAAGTCGTTCATGAAGACCCACACCCAGACGAGATTTCTTTTGGATATATTTTGTCCTATGGGTGTTCCATAACGACAGATGTTCCTTTAGAAATCATCGACTCTGGTGACCATTTCCCGAGAACTCAGTCGAGGCCTCTCCTCCGAGACGCGTTTATGTTAGCTCTGGTGGGCGCATTCTCGCTGCTCAATCCGACGACCCTGAGGCTGGGAACTTGTTTTAGGATATCCTGTTGAGGGGAGTCATTGGAGGTCTTTTATCTCGTCATAATGCCAAACCTTTAGTGGTAAACGTATTATTCGACTGAAGGGCAAGAAGCTGACAAACTTCTGTTCTTAGAACCTACCAGTGAGGGGCGGGCTAAATTCAGGAAACCTTAACCTTCAACCAACCCGGTTTTCTGGAGGACAAATTTGATCTCGTATTATATTCCTCAGTGGGTTTCTCTTCAGACAGTGCAACTTGACAGATGTTCAAGCAGATACAGCAGTCCTGGTTCCCATGTCACTGCATTGCATCACATCATTTTGCATTCGCATCATTTAACACATGTTTATCCGTTTCTAGGGGTTTATATCTTCTTCTTGATTCTGGTCGGGGTTTTATGGTTCTCCTAAGATGGACATTGGCAGAAAAAGACACGTCGCCTACAAGTTTCCTGTGGTTTGTTTGGATCCCTTCAGCAGCTGATGAAGTCAATGGATCATGATTCTCTAGAAAGATTCCGGAAGGATTAAGGTTTGATTCTAAGTTTCGTCACGGTTCTCTCCAAAGATCAACATGATGCTCTCTTTACATTGCTGCAGTTCTATGACCCTCCATTGAGGTGCTTCACATTCCCAGATTACATCTTGGTCCCTACTTTGGAGGAGGTTGCCAGTTTTCTCAGAGTTCCTATCAAGCCGCAGTTGCTATTCTACAGTTCTGAGTCTCTGCCCGCAGTTGCTTCAGCCACATATTTGGGGAAGTCAGTCTTGAAGTCTAATATGTGTCAGAAGGGAGGAGTCAGTGGTTTTCATCTGAGTTTCTTAGTGGGAGAAGCCAAGAAGAAGCTTGAAGATGGTGATTGGAGGGGTTTCAATGTTGTGTTGGCTCTTTGCGTATACGGGATTGTCCTGTTCCCTAATGTTGCAAAATTTGTGGACATAGACGCAATACGCCTCTTCGTGTTGGGAAATCCAATACCGATCTTGTTGGGAGATTTCATTCAGTGCATCACAGGAATGAGAATAGAAAAGGAGGATTAGTGAATTGTTGTGCGCCCTTGTTTTATAAGTGGTTAAGTTCCGACCTACCCAAGTCAGGAGCGTTCGTTGATCTCAAGGATTCGTTGAGTTGGTCGAAGAGACTGATGGGGATAAGAGCTAAAGATATTTCTTGGTGGTCATACCAGAACTTGCTTCAGGAGGATATTGTTCACAGTTGTGGGAACTTCCCGAATGTACCGTTGGTAGGAAGAAGAGGGGGAATCAACTATAATCCTTCTCTAGCAGTCAGACAGTTTGGATATGCTTTAAGATCTCCACCTTTGGAAAAAGATATGGAAGAATCTCTGTTTTTCCTTTCTTCATCTGACCTGACTGTATTCCATAAGGCAGCCGAGGCATGGCTCAAGGTGATCAAGAGAGGAAGGACTGTACTTGGAAAAGGAGATTGCAGGACTTATCCTCAGTATGAAGTTTGGCTTCAGGGAAGATTTGAAGAGTTTGGTCTGCCGTTTCCTATTGAAGAACCTTTGTATCCACCTACTCCTGAGCAATTGCAAGATTGTATGCATCTATACCATGAGGCGGAGTATCAGAAGGGGGAAGCTATCAGATTGCAAGAGGAAGCAGAGAAGAAATTGGTTGTGGAGGTGGACTTCTTCAGGAAAACTGACAAAGCCTTGGGGTCATCCAGTTCTGAGTTGAGGCGAGTCAAGCAGCAGTTAACGGATGCTCATGGTAAATTAGTTGGGTGGCAAGAGCAATGGGATGCATTTTCAGCTTCTCGGAAAGCAAAAGAGGAGGAGATGGTGGCTCAATTGACTGGTCAGATGGAGAAATTGAAGACTTTGCTGAAGGAGAAGAACAATGAGCTTCTGTGCGCCCGTTCAACCAATGGTTACATCACGGATCAACTCGACAAGGCTCAAGAACAGATTGAAAAACTCAAGGTGCCGGCGGGTTTGAAGAAGTCCAGACTTTAAGAGGTATTCGGGAAGGATGATGAGAATTATTACATAGAGCACATCAAAGAACTGGATGGGATTATTCAAAAGAGGAATTTTCTTATCCGGCGTTTGACAGAATTTCCAGATCATCCTGACACGGTGGCACTACTGGCTGAAGTGAGGAACAGTCCTTATGGGTTGTATACAGGAGGTTGATTCCTGATGTTTGTTCCTCTTTTTGCCTGTTGTGTTCCTTTGTTGATCTGTAGTGATGATCCACAGGCTTGTTGTGGAGATCCTCTTTTGATATACTGTTGGCTAAGGCCCTTCTCTTTGAACTTATCTGTATGAAGGTTTTCTCTCTATTACATCTTGGTCTCAGAAGCTTATCCACGACTCAATCTTCTTGCACTATTTACCTGATGTGAGACTGGAATCAATGGGGTAGAATACCCTTTGGAATTGATAAACATGTCATTGCATTTACATATTCATTTGCATGTCTTGCATAATAGGTACCGCTGTGGTGTTCTCATATTATTTGATGTTCCACTAGAAGGATAGTTGATTCAGGCATTCACCGGTACGGTACTAGAAGAAATCAGCAGAGAGCAATGGAAGGCCTACAAGCAAAGCTCGCCGAGATGAGAATTCGCATGAACCAATTCATGGATGTGGTTCAGGGAGTGGCTCAAGGACAACAGGAGCTGAGACAGATGATACAGAGGAATCCCGCCACTACTCAACCAGAGACGATAATTGATCCTCCAGTTGGAGAAGATAACGGACCCAGTGGACCGGGGCATATCCCGATCCCACGTGCCAACCCTGATCAACAACCCATCCATGATGATCAGGAGGATCAGTTCACATTGATGCCAGAGGACTTTGGCATGGGCCATGGCGTGGACCCTATGTTCAAGAGATTGGAGGAGAGGTTAAAGGCGGTGGAAGGACAGAATGCTCTAGGGGTAGATGTTGCTGATTTGGGACTGGTCCCAGGCGTGAGAGTACCGCCAAAATTCAGAGTCCCAGTTTTTGACAAGTACAATGGCAACTCTTGCCCAAAGACTCATGTGCAAGCTTACTTCCGCAAGATGGTTGCGTACTCCGACGACGAGAAGCTGCTCATGTACTTTTTCCAGGATAGTCTAGCTGGGGCATCCCTGGAATGGTATATGAGGCTGGACAGAGCCCACATTCACTACTGGAGAGATTTGGCGGAGGCCTTTGTAAAGCAGTATCAATACAACGTGGATATGGCGCCTGACAGAACTCAACTCCAGAATCTGTCTCTCAAGAGAAATGAGTGCTTCAGAGAATATGCTCAATGCTGGAGAGAGACAGCTTCCCGTGTTCAGCCTCCTATGTTGGAGAAGGAGATGGCCAACATGTTCATGAATACGCTGCCCGGATCTTACTTGGAGCGTCTGGTGGGTTGCAACGCCTCCAAATTTGTTGATGTAGTCTCTACCGGTGAGAGGGTGGAGAACTATTTGAAGACATGCAAGATCTAGAGTGGGGTTGGATCATCATCAGGGGTGAAGAAGCCGTTCATTGGAGGGCAGAAGCGGAGAGAGGGGGATGCGAATTCTTTGTCTTCATATCAGAACAGGGGTATCAGGAGGAACAACTTTCAGAATTACCATTAACAACCGTATGTTGCAGCTGTGACCATTTCGGCTTCAACACCAATACAACAATAACAACCACAACGTCAACAAACTCAGTACCAGCAACAGCAGGGTAACAGACCCGCCTACCAACAGAGGCAAAAGATGATGGACAGGCATTTCGACACTTTTCCAATGTCGTACGCTCAGTTGCTTCCTAGCCTTCAACAACTACAACTTGTGCAGTTACGCACTTTGGCTCCTCCCATTGGCAGGCTTCCGGTTGGTTATGACGCCAACGCTAGGTGTAACTTCCACTCTGGGGCACCTGACCATAATATTGAGAACTGCAAAGCTTTTAAGCACGTAGTTCAGGACCTCATAGACTCGAAGGCCATCAACTTTGCGCCGACTCCTAATGTCGTCAACAATCCCATGTCGCAGCATGGTGGTGTAAATGTTAATGTGGTGGAAGAAGAAGCCAAGTCCATCAAGGATGTGTTGAAGTTGAAGACTCCGCTGTTGGAGATTAAAGATTACTTGCTGAAGGCTGATGTTTTCCCCGGTTGTGGGAACGGTTGTTTGGGTTGTGCTGCGCAAAGTGGAGGTTGTTTGAAGCTGCAGCAGGGTATCCAGGCCTTGCTCGACGATGGTATCCTCCAAGCTGAAGACTTATCTGCCCGGGAGTCTGTTGAAGGGGTTGTGGAAGAAGTGTTTGAAGATGCTGCTGATGAATTCACAAATGTTGATCCTGTTGATTGTGTAATTCCTGATAATGTATTTAATTTTTCTAATGCTGTTGTTGATATCCCAAACAATGTGTTTAATTCTGATGTATCTGTTAAACTTGATTCGGATGTTTCGGATGTTTATGTTTCAATGAATGAGATTTCTGAGTACGACTGTAATGTTGCCACTATCACAATTTTCTATCCAACTGCTAAGATCAGTGTGCCAGAAGCGCAATCGGTGCCACCAGTGCAACCGTCCACTATGACCATCACGGCCCCTGGTCCTTTACCTTTCACCAGCGAAAGAGCCATTCCTTGGCATTATGGGGGGAGTGTGTACACGCATGATCATGGAGTGGAGCAACCACTGAAAACAGAAGAGGTGCAAAATCAGAAGTCTAAATCTGAAGTTGAAGTAATAGATCACGCAGTGGACAATGTTGGTGGAATCGGGAGATTCACCAGGAGTTGTAGACTGTTTTCACCACCTGTTACCCAAGCTGATAGTGCTGACGCCGCGGCGAAAGCCAAGAGCAAACAAACTTTGAATGAGGGTACCTCTGCACCACAGGCTAACTCTGAGCCTACTTTTGCGAAGGATGTGGACGAGCTTTTGAGAATTATAAAGAAAAACGACTACAAGGTATTCGATCAGTTGATTCAAATGTCGTCCAAGATATCCATTCTCTCACTCCTACTGTGTTCGGAGGCATACAGGGAGGCACTTCTGAAGGTCCTTAATGCTGCATACGTGCCTCAGGAGATCTTAGTGAACCAACTAGAAGGGATTGTTGCAAATGTTCATGCAAGCAACGGGTTGGGTTTTACTGATTCTGACTTGACACCAGCTGGACGCAATCATAACAAGGCTTTGCACATCTCGATGGAATGCAAAGATACTGTGTTATCCCATGTTCTAGTGGATACAGGCTCCTCTCTCAATGTGCTACCCAAGAGAGCCCTGTCAAGGTTAGAAGTAGAAGGTTTGGTCTTGAAACCTTCCGATCTTGTTGTGAGAGCCTTCGATGGTTCTAAGAGGTCGGTGTTCGGAGAGGTAGAATTGCCAATTCAGATTGGATCACAAACCTTCAACACTGTCTTCTATGTGATGGATATCAGTCCCTCGTATAGTTTCCTGCTGGGTCGTCCTTGGATCCATAATGCTGGGACAGTCTCCTCGACTTTGCATCAGAAAATCAAATTCCCGGTCAACGGACGAATTATCACTATCTGTGGTGAGGAGGACATCCTGGTCAGTAACCTGTCTACATTCAAGTATGTAGAGGTAGAAAGTGAAATTCATGAGACCCTGTGTCAGGCCTTTGAGGCGATTCAAGTCAAGGATGCAGCTCCGGTGGAAGAGGTTAAGGCGGGTGCCTCTATTTCGTCCTTCAAGCAGGCACAAGCCTTGGTAGATTGAGGTGTTGCTCCCAGTTGGGGATGGCTGTTAGATTTACCTGTTAAAGAAGATAAGTTCGGGATTGGGTATCGGCCAGCTCTGACTTCTATAACTTCAACGCCTCAGACTCGTCAGGGGCTGATTACTTTCTCCAGCGCTGGCATCATTCAGTATGACCAAATCTCTGCAATCAACGAAGAAGATGGGGATAGTGATTGCGACATTGACAACTGGGTGCGTCCGAGGATCCCAGGTGAAGTCATCAACAATTGGTCTTCTGAGGAGATTATCCAAGTCACTCTTCTTGAGGAGTAATTTTTCTTTGTTTATTCATGCATATCCAAGTCTTACGTTCCGCCCAGGGCGTAATGACTCATTGTAGGGCTCATCTATGTCATACCTGCATTTTTTATCATAAATAAAGGACATCTTTTGCATTCAAAAATTTTGTTCACTGTCTTTCTATTTTTGCAGTTTTCAAAAATAAAAAATATATATTTGGCAATGTTTTGTTAGTTTGCACTTTTTGTTCACACTCATAAGCACATACCATCACTCATGCAGATGCACGTCACCGGATCCTATTGATAACGGTTCTGCTATGGCTCGCTTTGACTTTGAAAATCCAATCTTTCAAGCTGAAGAAGAGGGTGATGAAAACTGTGAACTCCCTGAAGAACTTGCCAGGCTGTTAAAACAGGAGGAAAGGGTCATTCAACCGCATCAAGAGTCTGTTGAAGTGATTAATCTCGGCACTAAGGACGTCAAGAGAGAAATCTAGATAGGGGCTGCTTTGGAAGACGATGTGAAGAAGGGGTTGATTGAATTGCTGCAAGAGTATGTTGACATCTTTGCTTGGTCTTATCAGGATATGCCAGGGCTTGACACAGACATTGTGGTACACCGTTTGCCTCTCAAAAAGGATTGTCCTCCAGTCAAGCAGAAGCTCAGAAGAACAAGACCATAGATGGTTGTCAAGATAAAGGAAGAAGTACAAAAACAGTTGGATACATGGTTTTTAGCGGTCACCAATTATCCGCCATGGGTTGCAAATATCGTTCCCGTACCTAAGAAGGATGGAAAGGTACGGATGTCTGTTGACTACCGGGACCTGAACAGAGCTAGCCCAAAAGATGATTTCCCATTACCTCACATCAACGTTTTGGTGGATAACACGACTCAGTTCTCGGTATTCTCCTTCATGGATTGCTTTTCTGGCTATAATCAAGTTAAGATGGCACCAGAAGACATGGAGAAGACAACTTTCATAACCCCATGGGGCACCTTATGCTACAAGGTGATGCCGTTTGGTCTAAAAAATGCTGGGGCAACATTTCAACAACCTATGGTAACTCTTTTCCATGATATGATTCATCATGAAATCGAGGTTTATGTTGACGATATGATTTCCAAATCTCATACGGAAGAAGAACATTTGGTGAATTTGCAGAAACTGTTTGAGCGTTTGAGGAAATTCAAGCTGAGGCTTAATCTGAACAAGTGTACTTTCGGGGTGAGATCTGGAAAACTGTTGGGTTTTATTGTTAGTGAAAAAGGGATTGAGGTGGATCCTGACAAAGTGAAAGCGATACAAGAAATGCCTGAGCCAAGAACAGAAAAACAAGTCTGTGGTTTCTTAGGGAGGTTGAACTACATTGCAAGGTTCATCTCTCACCTAACAGCCACGTGTGAGCCGATATTCAAGTTGTTAAGAAAAGATCAGGCTATCAGGTGGAATGATGATTGTCAAAGGGCTTTCGAGAAGATAAAAGAGTATTTGCAGAATCCTCCAATCCTTATGCCTCCAGTCCCAGGAAGACCGTTGATTATATACTTGACAGTACTTGATAATTCCATGGGTTGTGTTCTCGGTCAACACGACGAGACAGGTAGGAAAGAGCATGCCATCTACTACCTAATTAAAAAATTCACAGATTGCGAGTCGAGATACTCAATGCTTGAGAAGACATGTTGTGCACTTGCATGGGCTGCTAAGCGTTTGAGACAATACATGCTGACTCACACAACCTTACTAATCTCCAAGATGGATCCAATCAAGTACATATTTGAGAAGCCAGCTCTCACCAGAAGGGTTGCTCGTTGGCAAATGGTACTGACAGAGTACGACATCCAGTATACATCCTAGAAAGCCATCAAGGGGAGTATTCTGTCTTTCTATCTTGCTCAACAGCCGATTGATGATTATGAGGCGATGAAGTTTGATTTTCCAGATGAAGACATCATGTTCCTCAAGATGAAACACTGTGAAGAGCCAGTTGTTGAGGAGGGACCTGATCCAGACGAAAAATGGACATTAATGTTTGATGGGGCTGTCAATGCCAAAGGAAGTGGAATTGGTGATGTCATTACTACTCCGAAAGGTGCCCACATGCCTTTCACCGCTCGTCTGACTTTCGAGTGCACCAATAATGAAGCCGAGTATGAAGCATGTATCTTGGGTATTGAGCAAGCCATTGATTTGAGAATCAAGACCCTGGACATCTTCGGAGATTCAACTCTGGTGATCAATCAAGTGAACGGTGATTGAAATACTCTCCAGCCTAATCTGGTCCCCTACAGAGATTACACGAGAAGACTGTTGACTTTCTTCACAACAGTAAAGCTGTATCATATACCTCGTGATGAGAACCAGATGGCAGATGCGCTTGCTACTCTATCCTCCATGATCAAGGTGATTCGGTGGAACAATGCTCCCAAAATCGATGTTATGCGCCTCGATAGGGCCGCATATGTGTTTGCTGCTGAACTGGTAGTTGATGACAAGCCCTGGTATCACGACATCAAGTGCCTTCTGAAGAATCAAGAGTACCCTGCAGGGGCATCCAACAATGATAGAAAGACTTTGAAAATAGTGGCAGGCAGTTTCTTCTTGAACAAAGACGATGTGCTGTATAAGAGGAACTTCGACATGGTTTTGCTCAGATGCGTGGATACACACGAAGTGGACATGTTGATGCAGGAAGTTCATGAAGGCTACTTCGGTACTCATGCAGGCGGATATGTAATGGCTAAGAAATTGTTGAGAGAGGGTTATTACTGGATGACCATGGAATCTGATTGTTTCAAATATGCTCGGAAGTGTCATAAATGCCAGATTTATGCTGATAAGGTGCTTGTGCCGCCAAATCCTCTGAATGTGATGTCTTCGCCGTGGCCGTTTGCTATGTGGGGCATTGATATGATTGGAAAGATTGAGCCGACTGCTTCCAATGGGCATCGCTTCATCCTTGTTTTCATCGACTATTTCACCAAGTGGGTCGAAGCAGCGTCATTTGAGTAGGTCACCAGACATGTGGTTGCCCAATTCATTAAGAAAGAAATCATTTGTCGTTATGGGATTCCCGAAAGAATCATTACTTATAATGGTTCTAATCTCAATAACAAAATGATGAAGGAGTTGTGCAAGAACTTCAACATTCAGCATCACAATTCTTCCCCTTATCGTCCTAAGATGAACGGTGTTGTTGAGGCAGCAAAAAAGAACATAAAGAAGATTGTGCAGAAGATGGTCGTTACGTACAGAGATTGGCATGAGATGTTACCCTTCGCCTTGCATGGGTACCGTACTTCAGTATGTACATCGACCGGGGCAACCCCTTACTCCCTTGTGTATGGTATGGAAGCAGTCCTACCTGTTGAAGTGGAGATTCCTTCTCTAAGAGTCCTATTGGATGTCAAGTTAGACGAAGCTGAATGGATTCGGACAAGGTTCAATGAGTTAAGTCTTATCGAAGAGAAGCGAATGGAGGCCATTTGTCATGGGCAGTTGTATCAGAGTCGGATGAAGAGAGCCTTTGATCAGAAAGTACGTCCTCTTTGCTTCCAAGTCGGAGATTTGGTGTTGAAAAGGATCCTTCCTCCTCAGACAGATCACAAGGGCAACTGGACTCCTAACTATGATGGACCATATATTGTCACTAAGATTTTTGATGGTGGATCCTTACTGCTTGCAACTATGGATGGTGAAGACTTCACTTCCCCTGTGAACTCAGACGCAGTTAAAAAATACTTCGCATAAAATAGACCCGCTGGACAATAAAAAGAATAGTCCAGGCAAAAAATGGGCATCCCGGCGAACCAAGAAAATGAAAAAGGTTCGGGAAAAAGTTAGGGATTTAAAATGAAAAGATTGTACACCCGGTAAGTTGAAAACCTGAAAAGGCAACTTAGGCAAAAGTGGGTATCCCGGTGGATTGAAAACCCGAAAGGGCGATCCAGGCAAAAGTTAGGGATTAAGCGAATGACTGTGTTCTGAGTAGTTATGAATCTTATCTCGTGTCGATAACCGAAAACTTTCAAAGGATAGGAAACAGTCCAATCACCTTTTTCAGAAGGTTGATCATCTGGAGGATCTTGAAGACGAGCGAGTCATAGCAGAATTGGAACCCGATAGAAATCCATTTCACATTGCAATTAGATTAATTGTTGTTTTTATCTTTTGTGCGATTACCTCTTTCCAGGGATTGCTTCCTGATGTAAACGCCTATTCAGAGGCCATTCAATCAATAAAATCATGTTATTCAGTAAATCTCGGTGTTCATTTTCATTTTACTGTTTTGTTTGCAAAAATGACGTCCGAATTTTTGATAAACATTGCATTATGAAACATAAGAGCTTTACAGGTACATGCTTAATAAACATTTAAAATTGCTGTAAATTTTAAGTACTTCGGATCGCCTATTCAGAGCAGGTACACTCGGGGCATTTCCTTAAGGTTCCCAACAGATAATCGCGGATGTTTCTCTTCAATAGTTGGTATTTGGTATTTTATCCCTGCAGAGCTGGTCCAAGCGTTGGATTCTTCAATCCCTAGCAGTTTCTCACTACTTCACTTCCCTAAGCTTTTGTTCCAGACTATACACTCCCTAGTAGAGTTGACAGTGCCAGACTGTATATCCCCAGCGGAGTTGACAGTGCCAGACTGTATCTTCCCAAGAGAAGAAGCTGCTCCTCAGAGTTCGATGCCAGATCGATGATCTCGCCGCCAGACCCACGGTCTCTTTCCTTGAAGCAGGATTTCGGTACCGTATCGGTGCTTGCTTCCCCTGCTGAGTCGTTTCTCTCATAGATTATGGTTGCCAAAACCACCGTCGTTTCCCTCAACAATAAGCTTTCAGTGTCATTCTCTCCCCAGTCAGAGTCTCGGTATTTTGTTATTGCCAGAACACCGCATGGCTGGTCATTTTCCCCACAGAGTTCATTGTGTTGTGTATCTCCAATAGCATTGCCTGGGTCTAGAAGATTGTGATCATCTCCCCAGCAGAATTCCTTGCCTCGGCTTGGCTTTCTCTCTAACCTAGCATTTCACATCCTTGCATGTAGAATCATATCGCATTGCATCCTCCCAAATCGCGTAGCATTTCCATTTTCATGGAGCATTACGCTATTGAAAAAATTCAAACATATGCATGTAAAGCATAAAACATTCTTGGTATCCCAAGTGATAAGCCAAAGGTTTGTCTCCAGTGCTCAGGCTGAAGGTTGTTCATGACTCATCCTTTATTATCCCCAGCAGGGGTCGTTGGCCCACGTGCCGCCTCAATTATCACTTTCCCTATTTCTGCCGATGCTGACAGGCATGAAAGTTTTCCGGTATTCAGACCGAAGTGGCATTCAGGCCAGTTTTCCGATGTTCAGATCGAAGAAGTTTCTGACGTTTAGGTCGATGCAACTTGTGGCATTCAGGCCAGTTTTTCCGGTATTCAGACCGAAGTGGCATTCAGGCCAGTTTTCCGGTATTCATACCGAAGTGGCATTCAGGCCAATTTTCCGATGTTCAGATCAAAGAAGTTTCCGACATTCAGGTCAACGCAACTTGTGGCATTCAGGCCAGTTTCCGGTATTCGGACCGAAGTGGCATTCAGGCCAGTTTTCCGGTATTCAGACCGAAGTGGCATTCAGGCCAGTTTTCTGGTATTCAGACCGAAGTGGCACTCAAGCCAATTTTCCGATGTTCAGATCGAAGAAGTTTCCGACGTTCAGGTCGACACAACTTGTGGCATTCATGTCAGTTTCCGGTATTCAGACCGAAGTGGCATTCAGGCCAGTTTTCCGGTATTCAGACCGAAGTGGCATTCAGGCCAGTTTTTCCGGTATTCAGACCGAAGTGGCATTCAGGCCAGTTTTCCGGTATTCAGACCGAAGTGACGCTCAAGCCAATTTCTGGTGTTCAGACCGATGTGTGATAATCTAATGTCTTCCGATGCTCCGATCAAAGTCATTTCCAGTATTCAGACTGATGAGCGGCATTTAGGCCATGGTTATTTATGTGTTACCATTTATTTTGGTATTCAGTTTAACATTCTTTTTTCGGTGTTCAGACCGACTCTCACCGTACCAGACGGATTCTTTTAAGACCACCTCTTTGCCGATTCTGACAGGCATTATTACTTCATTTCTCACTTCAGTGTAAATTTTTGGGTTTTTTATTGTATTCAATCCCTTGATACCTTGAAAGTTCGAAAGTCGTTGTTATCTTCCTTTCGGGTCTCCAGTTGATTGAATAGGGGCAACTGTAATACCCTAAAATTTACCCTTCATTTTTCATGGAAGCATGGATTATGTTTCACACTGCATTAGCATCATACTAGGTCATACTCATTCCATACTGCATTGGTGACATGGAAATCAGGGTTTGATTGATCACTTCTTAACAGAAGGAGCCCACACAAAGCAAGATTGAGATTTGGACTTCATTTTCTAAATGTACAAGTCTCAAGGGTCTCGGGGTGGTCGAGGTATCTTATTGTGGTCTACAGTTCATCAATGGAGAATTCAGAGCTCCCAGAGTGTGCATCTGGATTTAATCAGAAATTAGGGTTTCATGGCTCCCTACAATAGGCAACATTTGGTTGGAAGTAGAGGGGCTCATCCATATCATGATTAGAGAGGCATCTTGGCCTAGGAAGATTCACAATTATCTCAGGAAGATCCATTGGCAATCAGTGCAATCAGTTCTTGAACATTTTTGCCCTAAACTAGGGTTTGGTATAAAATCAGTTTATTTCTGATTCTTTGGGTGAAACTCTTTTCCATGACCCTCCATATGCCCATAAGGGTCTACATACAAAAAATCAGCTCTTTATTTGAGCCAGAGGTGCTTCAATTGATCAATGGAATCGGGAATCAGACAATTTGGGAAAAGTCAACTGTGGGGCCAGAAAAGTCAACTCCTAACATTTTAAGAGTGGAATCTCAAAATTCATGCCTAAGGGAGCCTACATGGGAAATTTAATCAAGGTTGGATCATGGATTCATCATTTAATCAGGAATTGAAAAAGTTACTTAATTTGGAAATGGTTGACTTTCCATTTAGGGCAAGTTTTCATGGTTGTTGCACTCACTTTAAGCCCATTTTCTATCAATATGCAAGCTCCATTTGGATCATTTGTTTGAGAGATACACTCATCTAAAGTTGGCATCATGAACTGAATTTCTAGGCAGCATGTTAGGCCAAACTGGCCCAACCTTTTGGCATGATGAAACCTGAACTTTAAGGCCACTTTTCACCTTCTTCCATTCATCATCTCAACTTGTGCCCAACATGAAATATGTTAAGCTCCATGAACTCTTCCTACTGTTTGCATTGCCTTTCCATTTGGTCATGTACTCATCAAGATACAAGGTCATAAAGTCCTCACCTTGGACTATTTTTATGCTGCACAAGACAACTAAGTCAAGCTGCAAAATCGACCAGCTCACATTCCTTACCTCATTTGGCCATGTACTCTCTTGTCCACTCACTTAAGTTTTGCCAGAACAAGAGATCTTCTAATACACCTCACTTTTGTATCATAGTGCACATAACCAAAACCAAACATTTCAGCCCATTAAGAATGATAGATCCAACATATATAAGCACTAAAAGCCTAACCTGAAGGGTGGTGGCTGTTATTTTCGAGCTGAGAAAGCAAGGCAAGCATTGAAGATCTGTTTTCATCCTTTTTCATTTGCTCAAAGTTGAAGTTCCAAAGTAGTAGCATTCCTTCCATTCCTCTCCAATACCAAGAGGCAGTGGACTGTTTTCCACTAGGTACCTTTACTACTCCATTTCCATGACTACGACTTTGCTTATTCCATGCTTGTTCATCATATTTACCATGCTTACCATGCTTGCTTCATGTTGTTTTTTCCATTATGCCATGCTTGCATCATGTTGTGTTCCATGTAAATACTATGCAATGCTTGTTTATAAAGCCCTCAACATGAGGCATTGCTATTAAGTTTGAGTTTGTGATGTTGTTTTCTGTTGTACCCGTGTGCATGTGGCCATCTTGCTATCCACTTTTCTTCATGTTTGAGCCTTCATTTCCTTCAAAATAAAGTACCATGATGTTCTACTCATTGCATTCTTGAACTTTGCTTTTTATACCATGTCGTTTGGTACACTATAGCATGAGAATTTTTAGTTGGAAGATTGAACAAGACACACAGTTTTTTCGCATGCCCTAGCTGCTCCATGGCTTTAAGTATTGCTCCATGAAGAAGATGATACGTGTCACTCTGTAAACCGCTAGATCATGCACGTGTCTTTTAATCATAGCCGCCCAGTTTTCTTTTGTCCTGTAGTGTTTAAGTGATGCCTTGCCCGATTGATATGTATGTCACAGGTTTTTCTTTATTAAACGTACATTTATTAAATGTCACGCCTGGAATATCACTTGCACCGGGCCTTGGCTTTATGCGCTATCCACACCCCTCTGCTCATGGCCCATTACCAATTCACATTTACTTTCATTTTCATTTTTAATTCTTATTTTATTTTTCTGTTTTATTTTTTTATTCTTAAAAATATTTTATTTATTCATTGAAATATCCAAAAAATATTTTTCACATTATTAATGTTTTATTTAATTTTTTTTTTCATATTTATTTAATGTTAATATTTTATTTTAATTATTTATTTCAAGTGGATCATTTTAACACACATTTATTTCTTGATTTTATTTTCATGACTTAGAATTATTTTTAGGTTCTGATTTTTGGGATGAAGGTTGACCAATATCTCATGGTCAACCTGACCTTTTCTTGGAATTTTATTTCCCATTTTCAATTTATTTTGGATTTATTTTTGACCTAGTTTGTTTGGTTGACTTTTCATTTGACTTCTGTTTTATTTCAATTAATTTATACACTAATTCACACTATTTTTAAAATCTTTTTGGGGGATGATGATATCCTGACCCCACCTTACTTAATTTAATTTTTCATAATTTTCCTGATTAATTTACTATTTATTTGATAATTTTTAAGTTGACATGACTTTTTAGTTGACTTTTCTATGATTGATGTTTAACTTAGGGATTGCTTATGGCAATTGAAGAGATCTTTTGATCCTCCCTTGTTCATCTCATATGCCATGTATTAGAGGCCTTTCATCTTGATTTTATTTGGTCCTTGCATCATTTCCCGATTAAATTATTCAGTGATCCTTTGTGTGCATAGTTTCATCCGTCTGATTCATCTGATATTTTTTATACTTGTTTCTTTCATCCATGCTTGCCATTGTTTGATTGTTTAACATGTCCATACCTCTCATGTATTGTCTAATGCTCTTTCATTCCATTCTTTGATTATTTGAATTGATTATATACCTGTTTATTTATCTGACTTGATTAATGATTGTTGCCTACTTGTATGATGTATGAGGCATATATATTCTTATTGTTTGATTACCATGAACAATCCCCATTCATAACAAATGTACCTCTCTCCCATGAAGTGTATAATGTTTATTATTTCATTCTTTATTCATCTGTTAATACAAGAATTAAAATGAACATCCGATAACCATTTCAAAACAAGATCAAAACCTCGATCCAACGTCGAGTAATCATTTTCAAAACTTAACAGAACCAACACGTATTCATCCATCCTTTTGTAAGTCGATTACTTCAGGCATCGCCATTTCTCTTGTAAGTCGATTGCTTCATGCATCGCCATCTACCTGTAAGTTGATTGCTTCATGCATCGCCATCTACTCTTACCTCTGGTTCCTTTCCTTGCTCCATCCGTCGATTCTTGTTCCGTTTAGGTAGCACCCACTAGGTAGAACCCTTTGTATGATAACATAGGTAGAATTCCCTTATTCTTTGCATGCTAACATTAGGCAGATGTTCCCATTTGTAAATCCTAACACTTAGGTCCACATTGCATGACAACTCTAGGGCAGAGCTTCCCCATTTTTAGACCTTCTGTGCGTCTCCGATCTTGTGGCATGTCAATCCGTTCTATTGCAAAGAGGTAACTGCCTAAGACTCGATTCAGCGAGCTACGACACCTATTGCTAGGACGTTGAACACATTGCCCACTCTCCTTTGACACAGTTGGTGTCCTCCTTTGTAAGTCCATGTTCAGATGGCGATCCTTAACCCCTAGTTAGGAGAACTACGATAACTCTGATTCTCATGTTCAGATGAGATACGTAGGCACGAGATGCGATGTCTTGCCGAGTTCGACTGACAACTAACAACTAATCCTTGCTTGCTTTCGCCCTTGCTGCGATTCTTTTCTCTCGCCCTCGTTGCGATCGAGACCTTCCCTTTCTCTTGCCCTAGTTGCAATTGAGACCTTTGTTCCCGTAGTTAGCTGAACTACGTTTTGCTCTGATTCTCATTCCAGATGAGATACGTAGGCATAAGACGCGATGTCTTAGCGAGCACACTTCTCCTTAACCTATAGGTAGCCGAGCTACGAAGACTCTGATTCTCATACTCAGATGAGATACGTATGTAATGGATGCGACATCCGTGCGAGTCATTTTCTTTTGACCTTTCTTTTAGTAAATAATACCTTAGATAAACACACACCCTTTAGACAAGAACAACAAGAGTGGATCCCGTAGAGTACTACGGATGCGTAGGGGTGCTAATACCTTCCCTTCGCATAATCGACTCCCGAACCCAAGATTTGGTTGCGAGACCTTGTCTTTTCCTTTTCTCTTCAGGTTTTCTTTGATCGTTTCCTTTCCCTCCTTTTGGGATAAATAACAAACGGTGGCAACTCTTCTGTCTTTCTTTTTTCGCCGGTTGTTTTTTTTCATTTTTTAGGTTGCGACACATAACATATGAGATTCCCTGAGAATCAACGAAGCAACATCTTACATGATATAATCAAGATATTCCAACAAGGGAATTATACCTTAATTGTATTTAAGACTCTTCGAGGATACTAGAACAATATCTCTAAAAATAAATGAGACTCTTATGATTAATGAAGCAGTATCTCAAACAGATAAGTGAGATTCTTTGAATCGGCGAAGCAACATCTTATATGATATAATCAAGATATTCCAACATGGGGAATGATACCTTAATTGTATCTAAGACTCTTCGAGGATACTAGAGCAGTATCTCTAAGAACAAATGAGACTTTTCAGATTAATGAAGCAGTATCTAAAACAGATAAATGAGATTCTCCGAATCAATGAAGAAGCATCTTACATGATATAAAATCAAAATATTCCAATACAGGGAATGATACCTTAATTTTATCTAAGACTATTAGAGGATACTAGAGAAGTATCTCTAAAAACAAATGAGACTCTTCAGATTAATGAAGCAGTATCTCAAACAGATAAATGAGATTCTCCAAATCAACGAAGCAACATCTTACACAATAGATGATATTCTCCAAATCACTGGAGCAACATCAAATGTTCATCTATTCGGAAAAATAATTCATAAAAGACTCCCTTTGGAGGAGATTTACTGGAAAAGCTCTGCAGGGGAAAAGCTCATAAGAGACTCTTTAGGGTAACCTCTACTTGGGGAGCAATGATAGAGAAGATGTTGGGGAATACCATTATCAACTATAAAGTTGAAAAGTGACTTGCTGAGACATAATTCCATGAGCATGTGCAGGGTAATAACACTACTGTTTTGAATGAGGATTGTCATGGATACTTGTGATTGACCATGGATCTTGAACTATATTCATGTTTGATGTTTTTTACGACATTCCACTTTGAGTGGAAGTACTTATGCATGTAATGACACATGAGATGCATGTAGTATGCAGTTGCTGGGGATTTTTATATGTGCATGGGGGAAATGCAAATGGATTTTTGTTTAATTTTGTATAAGGCTATGCACATGTATGTTGATGATTGATACGACTCTTATTTTGGTAAAAATGATATGCATGAATAAGGTGAACAATAACTCTTTATTCTAATGACTCTTCCCATTTTGGGTGAGATTTATGCATGTTTGTGCACATGAGAGTGCAGATGATGGTTGGGTATGTTTTTTTTAAATTGCTCTCCCTCCTTGAAGATAAGGGTTCTTTTGGTGCCCCGGATAATGGGTTTTGATTTTATGAAGATGCCAGTAGTGTGGAATTTTGTTGTCAGGGAGACCAATGAAAATTTGGCTTCGGGTTTTTGGGAAGTTGGACATACATTTTGGGCATTTTGAATTATTTAGGGGGTTTAGACTTTTCAACACTCGATACTTTAGCGACGCCATACTTAGGTTTACATTATGAATGTCCCTGTCAAATTGCACTAGAGACTTTCCGGTGATTGGCCACACATGAGTACATTCCCAAAGGACTTTGAGCTATTTGGTAACGAACACGACCATGGCTGTCTGTGAATGATCTGACATCTTAATGCAACGAGAACAATCTTGGAGACTGTGACTCTCCCTTTTTGATATCTTAAGAGTAATTTTATCATTTTGTTCAAATATTCTTGTTATTTTCCCAAAGTTTTAAAATAATGCTTATAAAAAATAAAGGCATTTTGCAAACTGTAGCGATAAATTCATGACCATCAAGCCATGGATAAACTTAACGTCAATAAAAGCAGAGTCGCCACCGCGCTTTTATTATTTCCAAAGAAAAAGGGAAAAGTACGAACAAAACTCAAAGATAAGAAGTTTTCAAATCAAAACTAATAAAATACCAGAGATTACAGGTAAGGGGGTTGGTTACACAAAGGGAATGTGTTAGCACCCAAAGTGTCCTAGGTACTCCTAGGGAGGCCTTTTTATGTGTGTATGTATTTTTGGTATAAAAGATGTTTTCATAAAATAGAGTGTGGGGGTGAGAAAAGAATTCATTAATTATATTTTTGTGTTTCACAAGACCTTCGGACTTGTGCCTACGTACCAACATAAAAATGAGGGATCAAAACCACGTAGTTCGTGGTATCAATTTCAAAATGAGTGAATTGCTTTTAATCAAAATTTAAGTTTAAAAAAGGCACAAAAGGGCATAAAAGTTTGGATGGGTGTTATTTCTTTTGGTCTTTTGAAATTTTAAGTCAATATGATTAGATTTATTTACAAGTTTGATTAAGAAAAGAGTTCAAAAATGCAATGGCATAAGGCCAAAGTTTCTAATTTGTAATAAGTTCTAAGTTTTGAAATTACAAGCAAAGAAAGTTTTTTTAAAGGGGAGAGATTTTGAAATTTGAGAAGTGGGACGAGATGAAGAGACTAATCCTAAGCAAAAAATTAAAAGTTAAGAGTTGAAAAGATCTGACCAATGGGATGCAATCCAATAGACAAGAATGTCATATACAAAACCCACTTTCCCTTTGGACTTTGACTCAAGCAATACTCAGCAAGCAATTAGAAATATGAAGAGCAAGACATCAAATAAAGATGACCACATCCAAGCAAGCAACTTCACAGCTAACAGTCTTCTATATCTTCTCAAGTATCAGACGACATACTCCTTGACTTTACTCAGAATAAGACATTAGACATAGGTTCAAAGTAACAACTACATCAAGACCATGTAGCAGATGAATTCAAGTGGATCCCAATACTTGCATCAAATGAAAGCTCAAATCATAATAAATTGGTCTCATAAATGTTGGCATTGACCAAGTCCCTTTTGCATATGGAATGTTGCCTAATTCTAAGTCCAAAAGTTCAGATCAAATCCAACAGTCCACACAAATATTTTTTAGGGTTTTTTGTTGTTTATTAAGTATTTTAAGGTCCTAAGACCTCAAACACAAAAAAAAATACACACAAATATATACAATCACAATATATGGCTCAAATGAGCAAAGTGAAAATGGCATAAACATAAACAAGTTTAATGATATGTAAATGACAAATAAAATGGTAAAGGACTTGAATTTAAATTGCATAAGGTAAATGACTTGAAAGTAAATCAAGGTTAATAATAGTTAGTGTTAGTCAAAGTTAATTAGATGTTAGTCGAGTTTTGCTTTTTAATTGATTAAGTCATTCTTTGAAGAACACTCAACCCTCTATTCACAAGCATGGTTCCTTGAACCAAGACATCTTTCAAAGGAAGTAAAAAAGGCCAAGTTGCCACAGAATACCATGAAAGGGGGGGGGGGGGGGGGGGCTTAGAATCTCACTTACTAGAATGTTATGCCTTTAGGGTCAAATTTAGCTCTATGTTAAGCAATTGTAATTGGACTTATATAGAAGTCACAACTATCTGAGGCCGGGCAATACAAATTTAGGTGCTAATGCATGTCAGAGATTTGGTAAGATGAACCAAACTCCTAAAATATACCACACACTAAAAGAAAAGATCAAAAGGATGGACCTATCTCATTCATACTTGTATTGGTTCATATAACACAAGGTTATTGAGAACTCATTGGTCAATAAAAAGGATGGGAGAGAATGGGATTGAAGATGAAGAGGGAGGGGAGATGAGAGAAACACAAATTGGTCATAGGAGGAATGTTATCAAATTAAAATCATTCCTTCATTTTGGGAGATGAAATGTACATTTCATCAACCCCTAAATCCAATGATTTTAACTTAACAAAAGTCAAATAAACCTCTTCAAAACACCAAATAAATGGCCAAGAGATTTATCCTAGGTCAAACAAGGTCAAAGGACCTTAGACAAAAAAATTCATAGTTTTTTAAAAGTCAGAAGTATTTTTAAATAATTAAAAATATGCACAAAAACAAGTAATTCTTGAAAAACATCAAAATTAATCTGAAAAATAATTTTAATTCAAAAAATTAAATAAGAAAATATTTAAAGATTTTTGGTGAAAGTCCCATATTTTTTGGATTAAACATGAAAATAATATGAATTAATCAAAATAAATGGATTAAACATAAAAATTAAAAAATCAAAAAAATAAGGGCCATCAGATCTTCCTCATTAATTTAGGTGGCAGATCTGATGGCTACACACGCCGTTTTTCCACCATATGCCTTGGTTAATGCGTTGTACGCGTGGTAATCACAATGAAAGCTTGAGATTAAAACATTTAAATCAGATCAGATGGCTTGGACCTTGCCAACGCACCATCGGAGCCCTAGCTTCGGTCATCTTCTCCGGTGATCACCACCGGTCTGGTTCAAGCTCAAATTCATGGAAAATAAAAAGTGAATACACTAATTTGAAGGAAAAATGCTTAGGAGCACAAATCTGGCCTCAATTTTCTCCAATTCCAAATATATAAAAAGATACAGGGATTTGAATTTTGAGGATCATGAACTGAGTTGCTTCGAATTGACCTCAAAGCAACTCAATCTTCTTGCCTACATTGAAAGGACTTCAGACAACCAAAAATCACAAAGAATGGTGAAGAATTGAGAGAGAATCAAGAGATGAAGTTTCGGAAAAATCACCTTCGAGTTGATCCAATTTCACTTGATCTTGATCTGGATTTGCTTGCTTCCTCTTCCTCTTGCTTGTAGAAACCAATTGAGATGAAAAGGGAAGTGGACTTCTGGAGTTTGAACTTCTAAACAGAAGATGAAGTTCAAGCTCGATTTCAAGAGAAACCTTCAGAAATTTTATGGCAGTGAGGGTTTGGATCAGTCTAGCAAAGCTTGGGCAGTGTGTTCTTCATAATTATGAAGCCTTGAGCTTGTTTAAATAGGCAATGAATTTGATTTTTGCACCACTTGAAATTTGGCCAAATTTAGAAACCTCCTTGCATGGGTGCATGGGCAATGTTTTAAGCCTAAGGAATTATGTAATCCAACTCTAATTCGTGTGCAAAGTGTACTAAAATCATCATGTGGAAGCATGCAAAGAAGAATGATCATTTGAATCCAAATCTTGCCAAAACACTTCCCACAATGGAGCCATACGCAAGTCCCTCAATTTTCATCCAAATGAGATGATCTTGGACTTTTTGGAAAGGTAAGATCAAGGGGAACAACTTTCATGTTGAAAACATTTTCATTTGAATCTTGGATCATGATGAATTTTAAGGTGGAAGTTTGGGAAATCAAACATATTTAAAAAATTTCTAAGTCCCAAGTCAAATGTTCAGTTCTTCCACCTTGAATAACGTTTTCTATGGACTTCAAATGAAACAAGTTCCTTCATCAAAGTTGTATCTATTTAAAACCTCTTCAATTTTGTCACCAATTTGACCTCATTTGGATTTGGCATGGAGGATTTTATGCATTTTAGAAGATGGGGAAAATCACTTGTTCAATGGTATTGGCCCAAAATGACCTATAATGTTTCCTCTTGGCACATCCATTTGAAAGTTGAATTTGAACTTAATCCAAACATCAAAATTGAATTAGACATCTTGAATTTGATCATGGAATTTGAATGACTTTCATGTCATAAAAAATGAGCAAGTTATGGTCTTGGGAAGTTGGCCTCCAAACTAGGGTTCATACAAAATGACCTATAATCTTTCACCATAAAGGATGACCTTACAAGAAAAACTAGCTCTTGACTTCAACAAGAAAGTTGTTTGGAATGTAATTTTGAGTAAATTTACTCTTGAAATAATTTTTATATGACAAAAATTGTAGGAAATAGGGTCTAGGGAACCCTAGTTTTGACCAGTTGACTTTCTCTGGTCAACCACCATGAATCATCTTGATAGCTTAACATTATCTTGACCTTTAGGACTAAAGGAGGATAATATATGTGTAAGGTGATGTAATATGAAGTATACCTTGAAATATTTGATCAAATGTTGATGAAACTTGTTGAAGAAGTCACACAAGACACCCAGATGAATTAGGGTTTCCAAGGCTAACAAACTCCAAACTCTTGATGATTTCTTGATCAAAATGAAATATGAAGATCATGGGGATCCATATATGATGCTTAGAGAAAATGTGAACCATTTCTTGATTTAACTTCTTGCACTGAGGGTCTCAAACCCTAGATATAAGCTTGATAGAGCATGGGTGAACACACACTACCTACAAAAGTAACAAACTATACATTGATATATTTTTGGTGTTTTGGTAGGTAAATAATGAAAAACAAAGTATGATACAATTGAAAGTGCTTGGTGATCTCTCCCAATGCAAACCCAATGAATGATAGGTGAGGAGTATGCCAAAGTGTGATCCCAATGCTAATGCATATAATGAGATAACATGAGGGATCTTAGGGTCAAAATTGGGGTCTTGCAACTGCCCCTATTTAAGGACATTCTAGCTGAGGAGATGAAGGTTAAAATCTTCGTATCGACTCAGTAGAATGGACTTAAATAACAACATATAGAAACAAATTTTGGTCCCTAAGAGACCTCGTGATGCATATGATATGAATGTGAAAAATAATATTTGTGGAGAAAATATTGCCACAAAGGAAAAGAATCTGGAGAGTTATGCGTAGGCCAGGCTACGACTTGAAAACTGTTGGAGACACAAGGGGATTCCATGAAAATAAATCAATGGAAGGACTCGGTCGGGGACAAAGAAGAAAATTTGCAGAGGGAACGGGTAACAACTGAAATACTCGAACCAAACAAGGAAATGGCGACTTCACTGAGGAAATATGCACCTAAACTCAATTGGGGAAGAATGAACTTCAACACAGGAGTACCAGAAATATATTATCCATTACCAGTTATTGGGTAGGAGGATAACATAATCTGATAGAGAGACATCCATTACCGGTTTGGGTAAACATATCAAGGCTGACTCACTGAGGAATAAGAGGTGTATTCAATACCGGTTACTGGGTAAGAACCACCTGCTGGGGAAAAATATCAAATTAGGATTTACAACTACCGGTTACTGGGCAGAAGACCGAAGAAAGAGAATATTCATCACTGGTTAAAGTGAACATATCAAGGATAGACTCAAAGGAAGAATATATGTCATCGATTAAGATGAACATATCAAGGATAGACTTGCCGGAGTAGGAATTATATTTATCAGTGGTTAGGATGAACATATCAAGGATAAACTCAACAAAGGAAAGTAGGATTTATAACTACCGGTTACTGGGCAGAAGACCACAAAGAGGAGAAAATCTATCATCGGTTAGGATGAACATATCAAGGATTAACTCTCTGGGGAATGAAATAAGGATTACAACTACCTTTTTATTGGGTAGAAAACCACAAAGAGGAGAAAATCCGTCATTGATTAGGATGAACATATCAAGGATTATCTACCTGGGAAACATAAAATGAATCCGCTGGGAAAAAATATGAGGAGGTAGATTATCTTTACCTAGTATTGGGTAAGACTAAGGTACTCGCAAATCGAGAAGAATATTACTAGTTATTGGGTAATAGACTTTTGAGGAACCAAAGCATCTATCTAGGTAAGAGCTAGAAAGAAACGGTCAAACAGAGACTCAACCCGGTGAGGATATAACTTAGGGGGCGTGGTTCCATCCAGATAATCAACTACGGAGGAAGCTGAAATAATAGTCATCCACGAGGAAATAACTCAGTGGGGAATGAGAAAGGTTAAATTCTTTCTTCTTAAGGGGCTGACACTCTTCCATTGAGGGAGGACAGACACACAAAATCTACATGGAGAAAACGATATCACCACGACAGAGGATCAAAAGATAATGAATCAAATGCAATAATATGCATAATGAAATATTTGATGTATGAATGTATATGTATATATGATTTCTGAATATTCCGATAAAACAATCACAAAGGATACAAATGTCACTGATCTGAATCATCGCTACAACACTCGGCTAATCTCGATAGGATGGAAACACTAACTGGAGAACAAGTGGTGATGAAAATAAATCATCCATCTTTAAACACTTCAAATCCTCTTGAGGAAGGAGAAAAGATTTGCTGATGATTTGATTCATCAACTATGCGATGAATTTTAGGTCAATACCCTACCAAATGGGAGACAACCTTGCAAATGACCGAAAAAAATACTGCTCAAGAATCAGTGCTGGCGGGGATCAGGAGTGAACTCCAATAGGGACTTGCGGGAAACAAAATCCGGTGTCGGATTTATGTGAACCGTTGGAAATATGCGCCTACAACTCAGTTGGGGAGGCGATTACGAAACTCGGCTGGAGAAACTGAATTTTTGTTGGGGAGGAAAAAGTGATCAAACCAACTACTTAGGGAAGACCAACAATGTTTCGCACTCTTAAGAATCACATGTTCTTAGGCCACTGTTGATATTACTTACTGAAATCGATTGCTTTTAAAAAGTAATTGCTTTTATTATTTTAAGAAAAATGATTTTTAATATTTTAAAATTTTCAAAATTATCATCGTAAAAATTCAATTCTAATTAGCTGAAAGATAAATAAGAGTAGGAACAATTGGATAAAAAGCTCAACTTTATTTAATAGAATGGTAGTCTGTAAATGACAAGACTCCATAGATCTTTACAAAAGTTGAAAAATGGTAATTTACACGAAAAAGGGCTACAATGAATATAATGATCACTAACCCTTCTATCAACTTCAATATCCACTGTGTTCTTGGCTTCAGTTGAGAATGATGAATCTGGGTTGACTGATTTGCTCAAGACCGAAGATCAACCGAGTGCAGTTACTTGCCATAATCCCTATTTTTTGCATAAATTGTCCCAAGGTGGGGTACTCAATCTATCGGGATAAATTTTTCTATTTTATGTCTCTAATTTTTTCTTGGATCGCCTTTTCGGGTTTTCAATCCACCGAGATGCTTATTTTTGCCTAAGCCACCCTTTAGGGTTTTCAACTTAGCGAGTTGTTCTTTTATTTTTAGGTGACGTATTTCTTGACTGCATAGGCATTCACAGAACGAGTTAACTCATCACCATCCATAGTTGTAAGAATTAAAGCACCGCCTGAAAAGGCTCTCTTCACAACATATGGGCCTTCATAATTAGGAGTCCATTTGTCCATAGCATCTGGTTTAAAAGACAAAATCTTCTTGAGCACAAGGTCGCCTTCTCTGAATACACGAGACTTGACATTCTTATCAAAAGCTTTCTTCATTCTCTGCTGGTACAACTGACCATGACACATGCAGTCAACCTCTTCTCTTCAATCAAATTCAGCTGGTCATATCTGGTATGACACCATTCAGCTTCAGTCAACTTGGCTTTCATCAAGACTCGTAATGATAGGATCTCAACCTCTACCCGGAGCACAACTTTCATGCCATAAACAAGTGAGAAAGGGGTTGCCCTTGTTGAAGTGTGAATGGATGTACGGTATCCATGCAAAGAAAATGGGAGCATCTCATGCCAATCTTTGTATGTTATAACCATTTTCTTAATGATCTTCTTAATTTGTTCGCAGTCTCAACAGCCTCATTCATCTTAGGTCTGTAAGGAGAAGAATTATGATGTGCAATCTTGAAATCTTTGTAAAGAGCTTCCATTATATTGTTGTTCAAGTTTGATTCATTATCAGTAATGATCTTACTTGGCACACCATACCAGCATATAATCTGATTCTTGATAAACCTCACAACAACTTGCTTGGTTACATTCGCATACGGTTCCGCTTCAAACCACTTTGTGTAGTAGTCAATAGCCACCAGAATGAAACGATGTCTGTTCGAAGCTTTAGGCTCAATCATACCAATCATATCAATTCCCCACATGGAGAAGGGCCATGGAGAGGAAATGACATTCAACAGTGTCGGAGGAATGTGAATCTTATCTGCATATATTTGAAACTTGTGGCACTTCTTCACAAACTTGCAATAGTCAGATTCCATCGTCAGCCAAAAGTAACCTGCTCTCAACATCTTCTTAGCCATAGCATGTCCATTGGAATAAGTACCAAAAGAACCTTCTTGGACTTCTGTCATCAATAAGTCTGCTTCGTATCTATCCACGTATCTGAGAAGAACCATATCAAAGTTTCTTTTGTACAACACATTACCATTCAGGTAGAAGTTGCCAGCTAATCTCCTCAAAGTCTTTTGATCTTTCAAATATTCCCTTGGCGGATAAATCTGACTTTGGAGAAAACACTTGATATTAAAATACCACAGCTTTTCATATTTGACTTCTTCAACAACAAACACATGAGATGGCCTATTAAGATGCATCACAGTCAAATTAGGAACTTCATTCCGGAATTTCACAAAAATCATTGAAGCCAACGTTGCAAGAGCATCTACCATCCGGTTTTCATCTCGGGGGATATGATGAAACTCAACCTTTATAAAGAATGTCGAAATCCTCCTCACACAATCTCTATATGGTATCAAACCGGGTTGATTTGTCTCCCATTCACCTTTGATCTTATTTACAACCAAGGTTGAATGTCCATATACGTCAAGGTACTTGATTCTAAGATCAATGGCCTCTTCAAGCCCCATAATGCAAGCTTCATACTCAGCCATGTTATACGTACACTTGAAAGTTAATCTAGCCGTAAACGGAAAATGAGTGCCTTGAGGAGTAATAATCACTTCCCTAATGCCATTATCGTACTGATTAATAGCTCCATCAAACACCATGCCCCAATGGGAACCAGCTTCTGGACCTTCTTCAAGAAATGGTTCATCATAATCCTTCATTTTCAAGTACAAAATCTCTTCGTCAGGAAAATCATATTGTATTTACTAATAGTCTTCAATTGGTTGGTGAGCCAAATGGTCAGCCAAGACGCTACCCTTGGTAGCTTTTTGAGATCGATAATAAATATCATACTCTCATAACAACATCTGCCAACGGGCAACCCTCCCAGTTAAAGTAGACTTCTAAAAAATGTATTTAATTGGATCCATTTTGGATATCAATCAAGTAGTATGATTCAACATGTACTGGTGCAGACGCTTAGCAGCCAAATCCAATGCACAACAAGTCTTTTCAAGCATATAATACCGAGTCTCGCAGTCGGTGAATTTCTTATTGAGGTAGTAAATTGCATATTCTTTCTTTCCAGTTTCATCTTGCTGACCAAGAACACAACCCATACTTTCATCAAGCACAATCAAATACATGATCAAAGGTCTTTCTTCAACGGGTGGAGATAGAATCGAAGGCTCAAGCAGATACTCTTTGACACTGCCAAAAGCTTTCTGGAAATATTCGGTCTAATCACAAGGCTGGTCTTTTCGAAGAAGCTTGAACATAGGTGCACATGTGGCAGTTGTATGCGATATAAACCTTGAGATATAGTTCAAACGGTCGAGAAAACCTCTGACTTGCTTCTTAGTTTTGGGCGCAAACATCTCTTGTATTGCTTTGACCATGGAGGGATCAACTTCAATACCCTTCTCACTAACAATAAAGCCTAACAACTTACCAGAACAAACACCAAAAGTACACTTATTGGGATTCAAGCGTAGTTTATACTTCCTCAAACGCTGGAATAACTTCAATAAATGCTCAACATGTTCTTCTTCATCACTTGATTTAGCAATCATATCATCAACATAAACTTTAATCTCTTTATGCATCATATCATGAAAAAGAGTGGTCATAGCTCTCTGGTACATTGCACCAGCATTCTTTAAACCGAAAGGCATCACTCTATAATAGAATGTTCCCCATGGTGTAATGAATGTGGCCTTCTCCATATCTTCATGTGCCATCTTGATTTGATTATAACCGGAAAATCCATCCATATACAAAAAGACTTTGAATTTAACTGTATTGTCTACCAATATATCAATGTGTGGCAGGGGGAAATCATCTTACAGACTAGCTTTGTTCAAATCTCTATAATCAACACATATACAGACTTTTCCATCCTTCTTCAGAATAGTCACAATATTGGCCACCCACTGCAGATACTCGGCGGTAACAAGAAAACCGTCATCAATCTGCTTCTACACTTCTTCTTTGATCTTCACTGCTATATCAAGATGAGTTCTCCTCAATTTTTTCTTGACTGGAGGGCATTTTGGCTTTAATGGCAATCTATGCTCCACAATCTCAGAATCCAAACCAGGCATGTCTTGATAAGACCAAGCGAACACATATGAATATTCTCGGAGAAGATTAATCAACCCCTTCTTAGCCTCTGGACACAGTTAAGACCCAATCTTGACTTCCTCCACATCATCTTCGGAACCCAAGTTGACTAACTCAATATGCTATTCAAATAGCTGCATAGCTTTTTCCTCATGCTCAAGTAGACGAGATAATTCATCAGATACTTCTTCATCAGTCTCTTCCTCAGCCTCAAACAATGGGAAATCAAAGTTTGGAGAGGGAGTAGGATCATTGTATTCAATGGGTTTGGGAACCAACCTGCATAATGATTTGATATTTTAATTTTAGAGAAGTGAATTGTGACCAAATATTATGCAGATGGACAATTACTATTTATTCATTTATGTTTTTTTGTGATTACCATTTTCAGAAAAGCAAAAAGTAAAACTAAAACATCATAGATATGGATGAAAAAATTTGCATTTTATTAATGATAATTGAGAATGCCCAACAATGTTCCCTTTTCCCTTAGGCCTAGGAGAAGGATTTTTCTTAAAACATGAAAAACAAATTACTTAGAACGATGGATAATAACAGGAACGTCAACAACAACCCAATTGTTGCAAGTCTGACCATGCGTCACAAAGTTTACGCAATCTTCATCTTCATCATCCTCGATTACAACAACTGAGTGTTGTTCATTACCATGAATGAACCCTCCACTACGGAAACTTGGTTGTACTTCTCCAACTTTGACATTGAACGACCCTGGTTGAAATCCCAATCCGGCCATATTCTTGTTCTTGACAACTTCTACCATACGGCCCCACTGATCTGTACTGCCTGCCTCAATAGCTTTCTGAGCATCTTTGAAAGAAGACATGGGTGCCCCAGTTTTCTTCACTTTAGCAATAGAAAAGGCTTGGAACGGAGTTCCAACCTCCTTCTCAGCTTCAACATATGTAAAAGATGACAGATGGCTTACCAAAAGTGCTTTCTCTCCACCAACAACGACAAGCTTGTCGTTCTTCACAAATTTAAGCTTCTGGTGTATAGTAGATGTCACAGCTCATGCTTCATGAATCCATGGCCTTCCTAATAAGAAACTCTAGGCCGGGTGGATATCCATTACTTAAAAAGTAATATAGAAATCACTCGGACCTATCTTCACTGGAAGGTCCACTTCTCCAATGACGGTTTTTCGAGAACCATCAAACGCTTTGACAATCACACCATTATACCTCATTGGGGCGCCTTGGTAGGAAAGTCTGGATAGATTTGATTTCGGGAGTACATTCAGAGAAGAACCGGTATCAACCAGCTGTTACCACGAAGAAATCTCTAAGGCATACTGAAAGCATAATTGGTAATAGGGTCTTGTGAATTTGGGGGTTATACCCCATCAAAGGATGAAGATGTGTCTGAGATGAGCAAGAGCGGGAAAAACACAAGTCAATGGATGAAGCCTGTTGGTGTAAGCCCTAGAGGCCAATACATTTTGGTACTTGTATCGAATAATAAAAGGCATTCTCTTTATTATGGTTGATTAATAAAGTCCCTGGAATAGATAGTCCGTTTAATGTATTAGGTGTGACTTAATCATGAGAACACATTAAACATAAGGACACTATTCCTAAAGTATCCGTAGTCGAGCTTTAGTGTGAAGTGGGATAACATTAAAGCATTAAGACTATTATGTTTGTAGACTGATGATCATATCTCATGGATCATGGATAAAGAGTTATCGAGTCTTAAACATAGGTATGAATATTAGGAGTAATATTTATACCGGATTGACCCGCTATGAGAATACTATATAGAAAGTTATGCAAGGTGTCATAAGTTATTCTCATGGTGATAATAGTGTGTTCCACTCTTCGACCTGAAACCACTATGGACCCTAGATGTAGAGTCGAGTGCTTTATTGTTGATCCAACGTTGTCCGTAACTGGATAACCATAAAGACAGTTGATGGGTACTCCACAAAGCATGCTGAGGGACATGAGTGTCCTAGATGGAATTTGCCCATCCTGCGTAACAGGATAAATGTCTATGGGCCCAATATTGAACTGAACAAGGATGACACGGTCTATGCCTTGTGTTCAATATAGACATAAGGGCAAAAGGGTAATTATACACATAAGTATTATCACAGAAGGAATTTTCAGATCACATGACATTTTCGTGTCTTGGGTAGCAGTGATGTGTTAATAGATACCGCTCACTGTTTATTATGTTAAATGCGTGATTTAATATAATTGCCAACGTCACGAAAACCTACAGGGTCACACACAAAGGACGGATTGATGAGAGATAGAGTAACTAAGGAATATCGTAAGGTACGGTGCCCTTAAGTGAATTATAGAACATCGTAAGGTACGTTGTACTTGAGTAGAATACGAAATATGGTAAGGTACCATGGGCTTAAGTGATTTTGGGCATATTATAAGATATGGGCCAAAATACACTTAAGTGGGCTTTTTAGCTTGAAGCCCACACAAGTGGTTCTATAAATAGAACCCTTGTGCAGAAGCAAAAATTTGCGGTTGCATTATTTTCGTTTTCTATCACTCTCTCTCTCTCACTCAAAGCCTTCATTCGTACCAGCTAGCACTGAGATTGAAGGAACCCGTTCGTGTGGACTGAGTAGAGACGTTGTCATCGTTCAACGTTCGTGATCGCTTCGTGGATTTGCATCAAAGGTTTTGATCGTCACAAGAGATCTGCACCAAAGGTTTCAACCGTCACAAGAGGTAAATATTCTATCACTGATCATGACCATTCGTAAGGATCTCTAAAGGAGAAAATTTTAATTTCCGCTGCGCTTTGGGTCGCAATTCTCCTTCAGTGGTATCAGAGCCACTTACGAAACCATGAATCGGATAGGTGTTTAATTTCTGTATTAATATGATTAAAAGACAGAATGAATCAATTAATTAAACGGGCAATTAAATTTGGCATCATGAGTGTACGAGTTGGATGATTGATGTTGACTATGCTTCGGAATCCGACATTAGTATGGTGAAGCAGCGATACATCGATCGTCCATATGTTACGCAATTGAGACCGATCAACTTATATATGATATAAGTAATCCTAATGCAAAGTACGGTATATGTGATATACTGTTTCTGTTTCGTTCATTCAAACACTAAATTATTGTTTTCCTTTGAGCGATCAATGGTCATTTGCTTCGGAATCCGACATTAGTATGGTGAAGCAATGACCTGTTGATCAATCATACTGAATCAACAATCGAGGTGTGTTTGACGGTCTGAAATTGGCGCATTAGGGTTGGTGACGGCGCAAGGGTTGTGCCGTCAAGGAGTTGTGAATTTAGGGCTTTTTGGAAGAGGTCCGTAGACTGTTTCAAAGCCCTATTAGTTTGGCCGCGTAAAGCTCGTGTGACGAGCGCAACAGGCGTAACAAACAAGACGCGTGACGTTCGTAACAGACCCATGACGGTCGTAACAAGGGCGTGACGGTCGTCACGTGCTTTGTGACGGTCGTCACATTCACAAGTCCAGAAAACTAGGCATTTCTGTTTTGGCCCTGTGACGGGCGTAACATGCCTGTGACGGTCGTCACACTCACAAGGTCAGAATTCTCGGGGTTCCTGTTTTGTGAATACGCAAGGGTTGTGTTCATGCAAAACAATGTCCATTCCAAATGAATTGTTCGCCGAAATTTAATTTGGTTTTAATTAATTAAAGGGATTAACATTTAATAATAATAATGTGTTTGTTATTATTGCCTTGTTGTGATCAACTCGTGCCTCTCCTTTTGATATCTTAATGTAACTTCTTTTCTCATCTCAAACCCTCGTATGTAAAACGAGTTTCTTCTGGAATGTAATGTTATGAAGAAAGAGAAGAAGACAATGTTATGAAGAAAGAGAAGAGTTCAAGATCAAAGGAGGACAACCTTGAAGATCTTGCTTGGAGAAGCTTAGAGAAGAATTCAATACTAAAGGAGGACAACCTTGAAGATCTTGCTTGGAGAAGCTTAGATCGTTATTAGGTTAGCTTAGGTTCTCTCATTGGCTTGGGAGAACAATTGCGCTAGGGGCCATAACTGTTTCATTATGTATGTATGTTGATGCATGTGAATGTATGTTGATGCATGTGAGAGACGATTTATATGATAAATAAGCCGGTGAGATCATAACAATTGCAATTCCCTCAAACTAAAATATTAAGTTTATACTTTCCAAGTTTTAGCACTCATCAAGACTAGTATCGGATAATGTAGGTTTCGCCAAAGCGAGGTGCATGTTCTATATTAGTAAGGTGCGATGGGATAATTGTAATATCCAACTGCTAAAACAATGGGTCAAACTTAACTAAACAAATTATGATGATATTATATATGTTTGCTTTCCAAGTTTTAGCACTCATCAAGACTAGTATCGGATAATGTAGGTTTCGCCAAAGCGAGGTGCATGTTCTATATTAGTAAGGTGCGATGGGATAATTGTAATATCCAACTGCTAAGACAATGGGTCAAACTTAATTATAATAATATCATATATGTTTTAGAAGCAAGAGTTGGGAATAATCCATATGATGGATTGGAATAAGGAGTTATTCACCCAACTGAAATTTTCGAGAGTTGTATGAGATACAACTGGAAGGAGTTCCTACCTAAATAACCTAGTTTTGTGTAATCCGCCTACGCGGACTTAGAACGAAGTGAAATATGGATCTCGACCCACTAGAAAATCTTCCAACAGGATTTTCCGAATCAAATGATGAGGGTCATTTGTTTTGAATAAAATAGTGGGAGCATATTTGATTAAAGGCCTAATTAAATATGTCAATGATACTTATATTTTCTTAATTCTTATGTAGATTACCATGACAACAAACACCTCTAACAACATCTTGCGATCAATCCTTGACAAAGAAAAATTGTCTGGGACAAATTTCCTGGATTGGCACCGAAACCTGAGGATTGTCCTCAAACATGATAAAAAGCTGTATGTCTTGGAGACTCCTGTTCCTGAAGAGGAACCTCCTAGTTCTGCACCTAAGGCAGAAAGAGATGCTTATAAGAAGCATGTCGATGATGCCAATGAAACTGCTTGTCTCATGCTAGCTACCATGAACTCAGAATTGCAAAAGCAACATGAGAACATGTCAGCGTTCGATATGATCGAACACCTGAAGTTGCTCTATCAAGAGCAAGCAAGGCATGAGAGGTTTGAAGTTTCAAAAGCCCTTTTTCAAAGCAAGTTAGCTGAGGGAGCCCCTGTAAGTCCCCATGTGCTCAAGATGATTGGGTATGTGGAAAACCTTGAAAGGTTGGGTTTTCCCGTCGGAAAGGAACTTGCGACTGATTTGATCTTGCAATCGTTGCCAGATAGATTCAGTCAATTTGTCCTAAATTTCAATATGAATGATATGGATAAATCTCTTCCTGGACTGCTAGGCATGTTAAGAACAGCTGAACAGAATCTGAAGACAAAAGGGAAGTCCATTCTGATGATCAGAAATGGAAAGAGACAGAACAAAAGGCCCACCAAGCAGGGTGATAAAGGGAAAGGCAAGGAAGTTGCCAAACCCAGACCCACTGTTGCTGCTTTGAAGCCTACTGGAGGCATAGCAAAGGCAGTCACCTGCTTCCATTGCGGTAAGACCGGACACTGGAAGAGAAACTGCCCAAAGTACCTGGAAGATACGAAGAATGGAGTAGAGACTTCAACTTCAGGTATTTTTGTTATTGAAATAAATTTATCTACTTCTGCATCATGGATATTAGATACTGGATGCGGTTCTCACATTTGTACAAATGTGCAGGGGCTAAAAAGAAGTAGAGATTTGGAAAAAGGTGAAGTTCACCTACGAGTTGGCAATGGAGCAAAGGTTGCTGCTTTAGCCGTAGGAACTTATGTATTAACTTTACCTAGTGGTTTAATAATTCAGTTAGAGAACTGCTATTATGTACCTGCAATTAGCAGGAATATTATTTCCATTTCTTGTTTGGACAAGTTTGGTTTTTCATTTATAATAAAGAACAATTGTTGCTCAATTTATTTGAATGATATATTCTATGCTACTGCACAAATGAGCAATGGACTGTATGTCCTTGATCTCGAAATGCCTATATATAACATTAATACTAAAAGGATGAAACCTAATGAGTTAAATCCAACTTACCTTTGGCATTGTCGATTAGGCCACATAAATGAGAAACGCATTTCCAAACTCCATAAAGATGGACTCTTGGACTCTTTTGATTATGAATCATATGAGATATGCAGATCTTGTTTAATTGGAAAGATGACAAAGTCTCCATTCACAGGAAAAGGTGAAAGAGCTAATGATCTTTTGGCCCTCATACATACTGATGTATGTGGACCACTGAACATACCAGCCAGAGGAGGTTTTCAGTACTTCATCACATTCACTGATGATTTCAGTAGATATGGTTATGTGTATTTAATGAAACACAAATCAGAGTCCTTTGAAAAGTTCAAGGAATTCAAGCATGAAGTACAAAACCAACTAGGTAAGAATATTAAAACTCTTCGATCAGATCGAGGTGGTGAGTATTTAAGCCTAGAGTTTGATGACCATCTGAAAGAGTGTGGGATCCTATCCCAACTTACACCTCCTGGAACACCCCAATGGAATGGTGTATCTGAGAGAAGAAATCGAACCCTGTTAGACATGGTCCGATCCATGATGAGTCACGCCGATCTTCCAAACTCCTTTTGGGGACATGCACTATTGACAGCAGCTTACACACTTAACCGTGTTCCATCCAAGAAGGTTGATAAGACACCATATGAGATATGGAGTGGTAAGAAACCACATATGTCTTACATGAAGATTTGGGATTGCGAGGTTTATGTGAAACGACAAATTTCAACTAAGCTTGAGCCCAAATCTGACAAATGCTTATTTGTGGGATATCCTAAAGAAACAAAGGGGTATTACTTCTACAATCCTTCTAAAGGCAAAGTATTTGTCGCTCGAACTGGAGTTTTCCTAGAAAAGGATTTTATTTCCAAAGGAACCAGTGGGAGGAAAGTAGAGCTTGAAGAAATTCAAGAATCACAAAGCATAGATACACCTATGGAGGAATTAGAGCAGGAAACACAAGAAGTTGTGGAAGAGCAGTCTGCTCAAGTAGAACAAAACCAGCGTAGGTCAAGCAGGATACGTCAACTACCTGAGAGATATGGATATCTCATAACTGATCAAGGTGATGTATTACTCATGGATCAAGATGAGCCTGTGACCTACCAAGAGGCCATAACTGGTCCCGAGTCTGAGAAGTGGCTAGAAGCCATGAAATCTGAAATGGATTCCATGTACACAAACCAAGTTTGGACCTTGGTAGAGCCTCCTGTAGGAGTTAACCCTATAGGATGCAAGTGGGTCTTTAAAAAGAAGACTGACATGGATGGTAAGGTACATACCTATAAGGCAAGACTGGTTGCAAAAGGATACAAACAAATTCATGGGATTGACTATGATGAAACCTTTTCACCAGTTGCAATGCTTAAATCTGTTCGGATTTTACTTGCTATCGCTGCATATCATGATTATGAAATATGGCAGATGGATGTCAAAACTGCTTTCCTTAATGGAAATCTTCTTGAGGATGTGTACATGACACAGCCTGAAGGATTTGACATACCAGAGGAAGCCCAAAAGATATGTAAGTTACAAAGATCAATCTATGGATTGAAGCAAGCTTCCAGAAGCTGGAATCTTCGTTTTGATGAAACAGTAAAACAATATGGATTCATCAAGAAAGAAGATGAGCCTTGTGTCTACAAGAAGGTTAGTGGGAGCATGATCGTTTTCCTGGTATTATATGTAGATGACATATTACTCATTGGAAACGATATCCCCACCCTACAACAAGTAAAGTCTTGGTTGGGGAAATGCTTTTCTATGAAGGACCTAGGTGAAGCAGCCTATATATTAGGAATCAGAATCTATAGAGATAGATCACAAAAACTGCTTGGCCTAAGTCAGAGTACATAGACAAGGTGCTGAGACGCTTTAATATGAATGATTCCAATGGTTATGTGTTTTGCTTAAACGGTGGCGCTGTGAGCTGGAAAAGTTCAAAGCAAGATACAGTTGCTGATTCTACAACCGAGGCCGAGTATATTGCTGCCTCAAGTGCAGCAAAGGAAGCTGTTTGGATCAAAAAGTTCATTAGTGAACTTGGCATAGTTCCTAGCATTGTGGATCCCATTGGTCTCTACTGTGATAACAATGGTGCTATCGCACAAGCCAAGGAGCCTAGATCTCACCAACGATCCAAACACATACTTAGGCGTTATCATCTCATTCGAGAGATAATAGATAGAGGAGATGTGAAAATATGTAAAGTACCTACACTTGACAATATAGTTGACCCACTGACAAAGCCTCTTGCGCAGCAGAAGCATGATGGCCATACTAGATCAATGGGCATATGGGGTATGCCTGATTGGCTCTAGTGCTAGTGGGAGATTGTTGGTGTAAGCCCTAGAGGCCAATACATTTTGGTACTTGTATCGAATAATAAAAGGCATTCTCTTTATTATGGTTGATTAATAAAGTCCCTGGAATAGATAGTCCGTTTAATGTATTAGGTGTGACTTAATCATGAGAACACATTAAACATAAGGACACTATTCCTAAAGTATCCGTAGTCGAGCTTTAGTGTGAAGTGGGATAACATTAAAGCATTAAGACTATTATGTTTGTAGACTGATGATCATATCTCATGGATCATGGATAAAGAGTTATCGAGTCTTAAACATAGGTATGAATATTAGGAGTAATATTTATACCGGATTGACCCGCTATGAGAATACTATATAGAAAGTTATGCAAGGTGTCATAAGTTATTCTCATGGTGATAATAGTGTGTTCCACTCTTCGACCTGAAACCACTATGGACCCTAGATGTAGAGTCGAGTGCTTTATTGCTGATCCAACGTTGTCCGTAACTGGATAACCATAAAGACAGTTGATGGGTACTCCACAAAGCATGCTGAGGGACATGAGTGTCCTAGATGGAATTTGCCCATCCTGCGTAACAGGATAAATGTCTATGGGCCCAATATTGAACTGAACAAGGATGACACGGTCTATGCCTTGTGTTCAATATAGACATAAGGGCAAAAGGGTAATTATACACATAAGTATTATCACAGAAGGAATTGTCAGATCACATGACATTTTCATGTCTTGGGTAGCAGTGATGTGTTGCTAGATACCGCTCACTGTTTATTATGTTAAATACATGATTTAATATAATTGCCAACGCCGCGAAAACCTACAGGGTCACACACAAAGGACGGATTGATGAGAGATAGAGTAACTAAGGAATACCGTAAGGTACGGTGCCCTTAAGTGAATTATAGAACATCGTAAGGTACGGTGTACTTGAGTAGAATACGAAATATGGTAAGGTACCATGAGCTTCATCTTCATCTTCATCTTCATCATCCTCGATTACAACTCTCGAATATTTCAGTTGGGTGAATAACTCCTTATTCCAATCCATCATATGGATCATTCCCAACTCTTGCTTCTAAAACATATATAAGAAAATTATAATTAAGTTTGACCCATTGTTTTAGCAGTTGGATATTACAATTATCCCATCATCCTCGATTATAATGAATAAGGAGTTGGGAATGAATCAATTAATTAAACGGGCAATTAAATTACGCAATCTTCATCTTCATCATCCTCGATTACAACAACTGAGTGTTGTTCATTACCATGAATGAACCCTCCACTACGGAAACTTGGTTGTACTTCTCCAACTTTGACATTGAACGACCCTTGTTGAAATCCCAATCCGGCCATATTCTTGTTCTTGACAACTTCTACCATACGGCCCCACTGATCTGTACTGCCTGCCTCAATAGCTTTCTGAGCATCTTTGAAAGAAGACATGGGTGCCCCAGTTTTCTTCACTTTAGCAATAGAAAAAGCTTGGAACGGAGTTCCAACCTCCTTCTCAGCTTCAACATATGTAAAAGATGACAGATGGCTTACCAAAAGTGCTTTCTCTCCACCAACAACGACAAGCTTGTCGTTCTTCACAAATTTAAGCTTCTGGTGTATAGTAGATGTCACAGCTCATGCTTCATGAATCCATGGCCTTCCTAATAAGAAACTCTAGGCCGGGTGGATATCCATTACTTAAAAAGTAATATAGAAATCACTCGGACCTATCTTCACTGGAAGGTCCACTTCTCCAATGACGGTTTTTCGAGAACCATCAAACGCTTTGACAATCACACCATTATACCTCATTGGGGCGCCTTGGTAGGAAAGTCTGGATAGATTTGATTTCGGGAGTACATTCAGAGAAGAACCGGTATCAACCAGCTGTTACCACGAAGAAATCTCTAAGGCATACTGAAAGCATAATTGGTAATAGGGTCTTGTGAATTTGGGGGTTATACCCCATCAAAGGATGAAGATGTGTCTGAGATGAGCAAGAGCGGGAAAAACACAAGTCAATGGATGAAGCCAACAGGGGAAGCATGTTTGGTCGACAGGCCATTTCGTCGACTAAAATGAAACTTGGGACTTAAAGAATTTTCTCTCATGCCAAATGCTTAGAAGACAGTGTCGTCCTGAATATCTGGGCGGGAGAAATTTGAAAGTTGAAAACAACTAGCAGTTACAAGAAGAATAAAAGCGCCAGAGTCTAGAGAAGTTTTGCAAGACGTATGTGGAACGGTTTGCAGATCGTGTGGCACGACGTCTGCTAGTTTTTAGGAGTTCTTAGCTTGTAGGCAGTTTCTTTAGTTTAGTATAAATAGAATATCCCACGAGGGGCTCAAGGGGTGTTCACCTTGTACTAAAAATCGCTTGTAAGAAACTTCTCATTCCCAGCACGAGGAAGCAAGAGTTTTTAAGAGTGCTATGTATGTGAATCACCACATTTATTTCAATACAACTTCCTTACTTTTCAATTGTTCCCGTTGAACATTTTATCTTTATTTCATTTACTTTTGAGTTATCACTTTACGTTGTCGTTTACGTTGTCGACACTGATTCTATTACGATAATAGAGTTCACCAAAAGCGTGTTCTTCGTGTACATCTTTTGAATGTTGTAGCGTTGTCGGTCACGAGTCACCCATAGGCTATAACATCGTTTAAACCGTTCGTGTGGAAAAACCTGCGCTTGTTCAATACTTTATCAGGAGCCGTTCCTCATAAAGTTATTCCGTCAAATTGGATATGCCACACTTGCACTAGCACATGTCCTAGGATCAACTGGTTGATCCTGCAAGTAACCCTTAGTCTTAAGGCCTAGGGAGGACCAGCGGTTGTTTACCAATTTCCACAGTAAATAAAATGGCACGCCCAGTGGGACGGTGCTAGCGCAGTTGCGAAATTGCACGAAACTTAGAAGTGGAAAACTGTATAGTAAGCCACGAGAAACTTTGAAAATGTCAGATTCTAATATAGATGAAGTACCACGAGGAACTTTATCCACTACGGAAACAATAATCTCACAGGTTGCCACTTTGCCACTGATGACGAGTGCAGCCTCAACAATGTCGACCATGGGTACGGTTGGAACATCAATTCCTCTGCCTCCACCGGGGGTTTAGGATCAACGATAACGATGTTCAGACCTGATGTGCCTCGCTTTGGCACCACGCATCCTCTTTATGGAATGTCGTATTCCTTAATGCCAGTATAGCAGTCGACACCAAGTGCATCACTGTTTTCAGACAACGCCCAAAACATAAATCCACCCTTGCAAGGATCAGCGCAAGGGAGCAACATTAGGAATAATACTCATAACAGAACCATGCCGCTGTCGAACACCTCAATAGAGGCGTTAAGACAACAAATGGATGATAGTAACCATGAATTGGTTAACATGTTAACCAACCAAATGGGCCCAGTTTTTAATCCAGTTATACAAGAATCTGCTGAAACAAATAGGCAGTTGGCGAATCAATTGACACGCTTGTGTAATTTTCTGGGGGCACCGGCTCGACAGATGGCATAAGTGGCTAGGAAAACTGTTCCTGTTCAGATGGAGATAGGGGCAGCAGAAGATGAGACAGTCCACGAAGGATGAATTCTTATACCCTTTCAAAATCAAGGCGTTGAATCAGGAGTCGCAGGACGTAACCAGATGGTACTGGTTAACCGACACCAGGATGCTGATCAAATTATCGATCAACATCGACAAGAAGACTTAACAATGGAAAATAATTTGACAACTATTGTCGAAAGGATTATGGCTATAAATGGTATGGGTTCCACATTGCAAAGGCCACTGTACGCCTCCCCTTAGCTGAATTTATTCTCCAAGCCGAAGCACCCAGGGGAATGAAAGTGCCTAAGTACACTAAATTTGGGGGAGAATCTGGTGAATCGACAATAGAGCATGTTGCCAGATATTTAACAGAGTCAGGGGATCTAGCTCATAACGAATGTTTGAGAGTAAAAAACTTTCCCTCCTCTCTAACTAAGGATGCCTTCACATGTTTTACTTCTTTGGCCCCAAGTTCAATTGATTCGTGGGCCAAATTAGAAAAGAAGTTCCATGAACAGTTTTAGGAAGGACACTCCAAAATTAGTTTGGCAGAATTGTCTAGTATCAAGAGAAGGTTTGCTGAGGGCATCGACGATTATCTGAATCGATTTAGATCATTAAAGGCTAGTTGTTTTACGCAAGTGCCAAAACATGAACTTGTTCAGATGGCCGCAGGGGGTTTAGATTATTCCATTAGGAAGAAAATAGACCCAACTTTTGTGAAAAGTATGTCACAATTGGCTGATAGATTTCGACATCTAGAACGGCTAAGGTTAGAAAAAGTTAGACACAATAAGTCTAAGAAAGAAAAAGTAGCGTTTGTCGACTACGACGCCACATACCCAATATATGAGGCTGATTATGCTTCATCGACCGATTTAGAAATAGACATGGCTGAGTTAAAGCCAGGGTCGGCCTACGAGTGTCGATCATTACTTCCTGCACAAGGAAAAAATCCTGTCGAAAACAATCCAAATTTCCCTTCGAAAACTTATACTTTTGATGTGACAAAGTGTGAGGAAACTTTTTATCTGTTGGTCAAAGATGGTCAAATGGTTGTACCACCTGGTACTAAAATCCCACCGCTAGAACAAAGACAGAAAAGAGGTTTCTGTAAGTATCATAACTATCTTGGTCATAATACCTCTAATTGTTACCTTTTTAGGGATATGGTTCAGAAAGAGATTTAAGAATGCAAGCTGAAATTTGCTGGCCGCAAAATGAAGATCGACGTTGATCCTTTCCACCAAGAGGAAACCCTATTCGTGGAACCAGTCGAGATCAACATTGTCGAGATCACCGAATACGTTGAGGCCGACATGCTGGAGCAAACTGGTGAAAGCCCAGATGTCGATATAGCTGAAGTTTACCCAAGGGCTGATGAAGACTTGGTAGATTTCCTGTATCGCTGGAAGAACAAGGGTTCACAAGTTTGCATGTGCCCTAGATGTGGTGCTGTCACCGACAAAATAGCCGCGGAGAATTTCCAGAAGCTGCAGTTGGGTAAAAGCAAAAGAAATGGGCCGACCAGAGAGTACCAGAATGAAAGAGGCTCAAGAAAGGCTGTGGAAAATACCCAAGCGAGGCCTAAGAGATTTGTACCGTCGGCAAGCGTCCCTAGAGGCACTTGGGTCAAGCCTCGGGAAAAACAAGACACCCCATAAGGGGTTGTTGCTGTTGCTAGAGGAGGTCTAACAATTAATTACAGGCGTGAGTTTAAGTCTGAAAAAAGGACTCATGTCTCTGAAAATTATTTGGGGAAAAACCCCATGTCGAGGACTCAATGGAGACGTTTTCAGAGGCGTAAGTAAGCAGGCCGAAAGAGAGGTTGCTAGAGGAATAGCTGGAAGAGGCATGGCCAGTGGGGCGGATGTTGGGAAGAAGGTTGTTGTGAAGGTCGACACAGCAGCAAAAGAACTGATCAGAGAGTATGTCCGTCGACCAACTGAGAAATGTTCTGATGAAGTTACTGATGACTTCAATCCAGAGTCCGAAGCAAGTCTGGATATCTTGGTCAACGTGGTGTCAATTCTACCATAAGAATATAATTGTGTGACTGAAGTGGAGGAGTCGGTAGACGATGCTGACGCTGAAGAAATGGCTTTGCACCAGCCAAGATGCTATTTTGTGCTAAATGATGGCTCTGCTGAAAGCCAAGAAGAAGTTTTCGAAAGACCCACGATGACAATGAAAAATAATTTGAAACCATTGCTGATAAGGCCCAAAGTGGAAGGCGTGACTATCAACAAAGTCTTGGTCGATTGTGGCGCCACTGTCAATATCATGTCGCGCCATATTCTGAGGAAGATTGGCAAGTATGATACTGACATCAGATCCAACAACGTGGTTTTGTCTGACTACGGGGGGAAAATGAAAAGCACCATAGGTGTGATTATGGTGAACATCACGGTGGGTTCAATAACTAGACCGACACTGTTTATGGTGATAGATGCTAAGCCAAGTTACAACCTGTTATTTGGCAGAGAATGGCTCCATGGTGTCGGGGCCGTACTGTCGCATCCGCGAAAAATCAACCGGCGAAGCTCAAATAAAAATACAACACAGAGCCGCCACTGCGCGTTATTTATCCCAAAATAGGGAAAGGAAACGCTCAGAGAAACCTGGAAAGGAAATGGTCTCGCGACCAAAGAGAAAGGGTAAGGGAGTCGGTTACGCAAGGGGAAGGTATTAGCACCCCTCACGTCCGTCGTACTTGACGGGATCCACGTTCTAAAATAAAGAATAGGTTGCTAAACATCACACAAACACACGGGGAACGCAGGTGGGGTTAAGAGGAACGAGCTCGATAGGACATCGCATCCTATGCCTACATATCTTGTCTGGAACAAGAATCAGAGCCACTGTAGTTCGGCTTATGCACGCCAAACAACATAAAACATACAAACACGCAAGGGTGGCAAACATGGAGCCCGACAACCACTGGATGGAATTACGTCAGCATCCGAACCCAAAACACGCACAAAACGGCAAACGGGGAGCCCGACTGCCAACCAATGGACTTACGTCGGCATCCGAACCAAAACACACAGTCAGATAACAAGTAAACGCACGCAAAAAAGAAAAAGGTTGCCCGGAGAGGTCTCGCACGACCCCCTGCCTACATACCTCGTCTGGAACGAGGATCAGGGCGATGTAGTTCCCCTGAAAGGGAAAAAGATTTCAGCCAAAAACCGGGGGAAGACGCACTACCAGGGAGCTGGACTCGAGCCTAGTGTTGTCATGCATCGTTACCCTAAGTTCAGTTTTCTATCCTACTTGCATAAGCAAACCACTCCTATCCAGGAAAGAAGCAAGCATACAAGCATACAAAATAATTCAAGCATACATCAAATGAGAACAAGCATCTCAAACAGATATCCACATAGCACGCACTATAACCAAACAAGTGGCTCACACAATAGGTTTGACTGCCGAAGCGAGTCGTCTGTACGGGCTGTGTTTGCTCTTAACCTTGCCATTACGAGGCTAAGGTGAAGCAGATGAAGGGTGAAGTGAGGATCAGACCTCACAGCTCTTATCCCTGACCAGGGAGAGCTTCTGACAAATGAGCATGGGTCCAGAATGGGGGAACCCTTCTATACTCAGAGACTCTGACACAATGTGCACTGCACAAGATCTTGGGCTTGTGATCTCAATGCTACAACCATGTAATGGGAGCAAGGAGAAGACTCAACTGAATAGTGGGGGATAGATTGCATATCCCTACCTTCCACCAATTGCCTTGATTAAGGACTTTACCTGCTTAGGCACAATATTAAACAATCACAATCATCGCCTCTTAAGGAGGACTTCAGACATTTATTTGCCCGGCCAAATAACAGACCGGGTCTCCAGACTACATGAAGTTAGGAAGTTATACCTCGATGCAAGTTGCTTAAGCAAAGCAAAGCAAAAGTTCACAAGGAACTGAGCAACTAAAAGTACCTGGAAACAGTCAAACACAGTTAGTACTCAGACATACCAAAATAAACAGCAAGTATTAATCAGTCAGACTATACAAACTAATGCACAACAAAGGCAAGCTATGAGCTCAAGCCCAAACTTCACAACCTACAAAACAAAGTTGTGTTAGTGTACAAACATCAAACAACATCAATTAAATTGACTTGGATCATTCTCCATATACATTGCACCTTTTTATCCTGAAAAATCAATCAAATGTTAGCAACTAGACCACTAGGCCAAGCCTAGGGTCCAAAGGTGACAAAAATTCCTAAACAGCAAGGTATCTCTAACCAAAGTCAAATTAATGTCAAACAAAAGCCCACACAATTAGTCCCATGTCCATATCATTCATCATGTTCATTTTATGCACAAAACAATCCAAACTAGTTCAAATGAAACACCAAACATGCAAACAGAACTATTGCATTCAATCCCACATCAAAACAATTTCAAAAATTCTCAAATAATTTACACCTAAACAGGGGCTATTCAAGGTCTAGCATACCAAATTTTAGCCTAATTGGACCAAGGTAACTATGTCAATGAAAATCAACAAAAACAGACACAATTATATGCTCCAAATCACAACATCAACACATGCTTCCACTTCAAAAATTCATAACTCTATGAAAACAGTAAAGAAATGAGTGAGACCAAAACAGGGATGTCCTATCAAGTGTCTATTACAAGCATATCAAATTTCATGATCATTCAATACCATATGAGCATTTCACATTAAATCTACCAAAATGTATCACATGAGCTTGCACAATTGACCAACAGAGATGAAAAATAGCAATCAACTTGAAAATGCAATGTAAAATTCCACAAAAATTCACATAACCTCTTAACATGTTAATCAACCATCATGCAAAATTTCACATTAATCCAACAAGTATAGGTCACTCAAAAAAATCCAGCAAATTGACATAATGAGGTGTGACACAAATTGTCACACCTAAGTTCCAAAATTCATAACTCAATGATCAGGTATCAAAAATTCATGGAATTTACATGTAAATCTCCATTGATGTGTCTAGAATTACCACAAAAATTTCCAGACATTTATTTGTAAGCATGAAAATTTCACATTGGATTTGGCACAAGGTATCAAAATGTAGCACATGTGAAACAAACCTAAGTCAAACATAATTCCTACCATGCACAACTTCCACCAATAGGTCAAAAAAATCCTACAGTCAACAAGGAAGTCAACACAAAAATTCTCACATTTTTCTGATTTTTCTATGATTTTTGGTGAATTTTTAAAGGTCATTGTGATTTTTAACAATTTTTAATGAATTAAATTAATTAAATTAAATTTACAGTGGCATAATTGTAAATAGTGGAGCGCGGGCGGTAAACACTTTTTTCGAATTTTCAAACCAAATTTCAGATCAAACACTCCTATCATCATCGTTTTTCATTCAGAATTCTCCAGCAACCTATGAACATGAAGATCCATGAAACTCAACCAAAACTCTCGTGCGAATACTCGTTGGAACCGTCTCACTACGCACAATCCAAATATCAACCTAATTTAACCTAAAAGTCCCTAAATCTCACGGATCGATCGAGTTAGGGTTTGGTTCGAAACTTAAAATCAAGATTATGCGAGCTACAGTCATCCATTTCACAAAACAAACACATCACTACGATCTACAATCAACACACTATATAACGCATACAACAATTAAGGCATTGGTGTGATTCGAAAAAATGAAAACCTGGCAGTGGCAGTGTTGTTCTTGATGTTTCCGGGCCTATAAGTCCAAAACAGATACGAAACAAGCTTCAAGAAGTTGGATGCCAGGCTCAGGTTCAATTGATTCCACTCCTAGCGCGCGAATTCATGATTCACCATTGATGAGTGCACTTTGGACAGTTGAGTTTTGGTGCTTGATTGATGATGAGATGCAAAAACAGTTGATGATGATGATGAGAGAAGATCAACACAACAAGAATTTCGAAGATTGAGCAAGAGTTGAGAGAGTTCTTGCCAATTTGGTTTTGGTGTTCTTGAGGAATTTGAGAGAATTCCAAGAATTTGAGATCTGATTTTGGGAAATGTGTAATTCTGTTATGATTAGATGATGATTATGAATATATATGATTGCTTAATCACCACTTAACCATGTTTAATTAACCAAATGGAATGTGTTAGTGAAATGGTTAATTTTCAAGTTAAGGACAAAATGGTACTTTCACATATAAGCCAATGCCAGCTCATTGACAGCTCACACACTCTCAAAATGACATGTGTGAGCTGTTGCAACTTGTTTCACTCTCATTGGATGCATATTTTGGAAATTCACTATGTGATGGCACTTTGTCCAATTTTACAAGTTCATTTTTCAAGCCAATTTCCAAATCACAAGGCCTAGCCATGTTATGATGATTCCAACAACTTTCAAATACCATTTATGAGGTGTTGCAAAAATCCCCACTCAAAAATTCCAATTATTTCACAAGTTGGACAATTTTGCCCTTGGTCCATTTTAACTGTCCAGTTGAAAATTGACTTTTTGCATTGACCACTTTTGAGAAAATCCAATTATGCACCATGAAAGTACATGTCAAATGGAGTTTGTGCATATAAAGAACTTGCAATTTGGACAAACCATGTGGAAGTTATGGCCTCCTGATTATGGGTCATTTCTGAAATTCACTGAGCCCTAATTTTCCAACCATACATGGGATTTTCAAGTTCTTGGACTTTTTGGAAAGGTGAGAACAAGATCTACAACTTTCATGTTGAACAAATGTTCATTTGAAGCTCCCTTGGACATTTTATTTTGAGGTCAAAAACTTTCCATTTTTGGAAACTTCAATTACAGGTCACTTTCTATTTTTGGCAGTTTTTGTCCTGACTTGATTTCCTTCATTTTTAAGCTTTGAGATGTCATTTAACACTTGTTCCAACATGAATGAGGTGTATCCAACTCATTTCCACCTCCAAATCCATCAGATCATGTACAGTTGACCATAGTTGACTTTTCATCTAATAGATGAATCTGGCAATGCATAGATCAATCTGAGCTCCAATCTTCAACTGAAATGGCCCAAGGGTGAAACCCTAGCCTCAATAAGCACAATATAACCATAGAATGAACCCCATCTCCATCATAGACCCCATCTCCTGATCATGCCCTGATTGGCTCAATGCAACTGATTAGGGTTGACCAGTGGTCAAAACCCTAATCCCAAGAAATCTGATCAATCTTCTGATGATGACAAACCATGATGATGATGTATCATTGTAATCAAGATGAAGACCAATCTTCTTGAGAATCACAAAACCCTAATTTCAACTTCCACATCCTCAGATGATCAATGACCAGTCCCATGAAACTCTAGGCTTGCACTTTGACTTCCTCATCTTCTGATCAAGACTTGGGAGTATGGCTTGCACAATGTAACCACATGATATGCAATATGACATGCCTAATGCCCTAAAAATGTATGCAATATGTTAATGCTAGTCCCAAGAGAGGAGGGCAAATTTTGAGGTGTTACAGCTGCCCCTATTCAATCCACTGTGAACCTGTCGATACGAATAGCCTCGGCTGTCGGATGATCAGGATGAAGAGTGATTGAATACCAAGAACAGACGAACAATTTGCACTCTGACGGGAAAATAATTAACAACGCCTGTCAGCATCGGCGAAGAAACCAACTTGAAAAACGTCGACCTGTATACCAAAATAAATGGTAACGCAGGGATAACCATGGCCTGATCACCACACATCCACGCGGGATTATTATTCTCTTCTTTTTATGCTTTTCTTGAACCCCGAAATTTTCTTATTCTTTTTCATTTTCTCGAACCCCGAAAATTTTCTCTGCGCAACCGATCCTCGGATCTCTGCATTTGAACCCCAGAAAATGCCTCAGCACTCCTTTTTGCCAAAATAATGAACCCCATTCTCCGATTTGAACCCCAGTCGCCTGACGATAACTCGCGATCGCCAATATGAACCCCGTTCTCCAGAAAATGCCTCAACATCTCCTTTTCTCCGTTTGAACCCCGTCTCCAGAAAATGCCTCAACATCTTCTTTTTCTCCATTTGAACCCCGTTCTCCAATCTCTCGTGATAATTCCGCTGGCAACGCCGGAAATAACACCAAACACCACTCTGAGGGCGACATATCAGAGGGTACACCTTCACAAAAGAAGGTAGCATGTGTATCTCTTCCTCAGAAGATACCTATAACGACCTCCATTGGCCTCGGCCAGAGTCTACGGTAACACATGAACAGAAGATAATCCTAAGGACCTCATCCTGGATACAATCTTCAACTTCAATCTTCATTTGAACCCCAGAAAATACCTCAGTATCTCCTTTTCTCCATTTGAACCCCAGAACATGCCTCAGCATTTCTTTTCTCCGATTGAACCCCGGAAATCGCGCTGATTGCGTAACGTCTTCTGATTTTATCTCCATCTCTGTCCGACAGAAACATCTCCTCCAATATCGCACTACTGGGGAACATTGTTGATCTGACGTCGTGATGCTAAACTCCTCGGAGTAACATCTTCACCACCCGATGAAACAAAACTCCAAGCGGTAACCACGGCTTGAATTGCGCTGGTCGCAAAATATTTCCCATCTCTGTCCGACGGAAAAACAAATCTCCTCCAGTATCGCACTACTGGGGAATATCTTCGATTGAAACCACGATGCTAGACTCCTCAGAGTAACATCTTGCTTTTCGGGCCAAACCACCTCTCAAACAGTAACCACAACTTGAGACTAGCTGATGCGTGCAATATGATGCATGATTGATTTTCCTGCGTAATGCTCCATAATTATGGAAATGCTACGCGCTTTATTATTTTTCTATGCAATATGCCATGTTATTTTTTCATGATGAATGCATAAAAATAAAAACATCCCCCTCAAGGGACCCTTCTGGGAAATACGAGACACTCTGCTGAGGAACTCGTCACCGCTCGTACTTCCACCATGCTGGGGAATAACACTGCTGCTAGGAATCAGGCAACCCTTGCTGGGGAAGAACCTCCTTTGCACCCGATCCACTCGAGAAACTGCTGGGGATAAGCACCACCAACACTCTGTGGGGATACACCAGTCTTTGACTTGCTGGAGATATACATCCTGACTCCGCTTCGGGAAACCCTCACAGATACCTGCTGACTTTACTGGGGAAATACTCACAGATACTCCGCTGGGGAAATATCAATCTACAACATGCTGGAGATAACCATCCTACCCTGCTAGGGGAACGAAAACTACTCCGCTGGGGATGCAGGTATTAGTTTACTACAGAAACTCGTCCCATCCACTGGTAGGATGCACATTGCTGGAGATATATTTCATTGAAACCCGCTCCACTCGGGGACTAGCAACCTTCAGACCTGGCCGCTGAGGAAACACCATCGTAAACCCGCCGGGGAATAGCAACCTTCTGACTCGGTTAGGGAAGTCCACAGACATTGGATCTGCTGGGGAGCTAGTCCTATGACTCTGCTTGGGGACCTAGCTGAGGAAATGAGAAAAGTTGGTACAGAACACCCGTCGACTCGTCGAACCCTGGTATTCACCTCCCAATCTCGCCTCAGCTTTCCACTTTTGAAAATTCCCAGACTCGTCTGGACCTTTTCTGCTCCATCATCTTGTATTCCCAATCGCTCCGCGCTCGACGAAGATCGAACTCCGGGGATTATACATACTTTCCAATTTTTCGACTTTGAAGAGTCTTCTTGATTAATTCCAAAGGTCGTCGGACGTCTCGACGTCTCTTCATCGTCCCTCTACCCATTCATCTCTGGTCAGACTCTGCGGGGAATTTTACAGACCTTCCAATCTTCCGATTTTGAAGAGTCTTCTTGATTATCATCAAGGATCGTCGTACGCCTCAACGTCACTTCGTCGTCCCTTCATACATTCATTCCTGAGCGAACTCTCTGGGGATTTGTTTCATCAACAGCTTCCACATCACAACCTGCAAGTGAGTGAGACTACCTAACAGTTCCTGCAAAACAGATCGTCAGATAAAACCGTGCCCCAGGCGCGTCAAGATTTCAACACTTGGGTCACTCAACCTCCCAAATAAGATTTCAAGCCTTCAATCTTATAAACATGCATTGGAAGGAACCTGTATGTCTTAAAATGCAAAGATTCTTTATCAAAATAATAGGATGTTTTTGCAATCAAAGCGATAACGAAAGACAAAAACAAAATTATTTGACTGAATATGCATTTATTGATTGAAAAAAATGTGGCTCAAATGAGCAATACAAAAGGAAGCAATTCCTGAAAAGAGGTAATTGCGCTCAAAAGGAAAAATCTATCCTAATGGCAATGTGAAACCCGTGATCTCATCGAGTTCCAACTCGGTTACACCCCATATGTCCTCAGACTCTCCGTGCTTTCTGCCTTCTGAACAAGACAATTCTGACTAATCCCTACCGGGTATTATCCATGATGCTTTAACCAAAGCGAAAACGATCATGCGAGACGCAGTTGTTCGTTTCAATCCCTCTTTTGCCTGGACCGCCCTTTCGGGTTTTCAGTCCACCGGGATACCCATTCTTGCCCAAGTTGCCTTTCCAGGTTTTCGACTTGCCGGGTGTACATTTTTCCACTTTATCCCTAATTTTTGCCCGAACCTTTTCTTTCTGTTTTTGGTTCGCCGGGATGCCCCTTTTTGCCTGGACTATTTTATTCCTTTCGTCCAGCGGGTCTTTTTTACACGAAGTATTTTTTAACTGCGTCCGCATTCACAGGGGATGGAAAATCCTCGCCATCCATGGTCGTTAGCAACAAGGCTCCGCCAGAGAAAACCTTCTTGATCACGAATGGACCTTCATAATTTGGCGTCCATTTGCCCCTTCGATCGTTTTGAGGAGGAATGATCCTTTTCAGCACCATGTCACCCACGTGATATACCCGAGGTCGCACCTTCTTATCAAAAGCACACTTCACCCTTTGCTGGTATAACTGCCCATGACAGATGGCTGCCAGCCTCTTTTCCTCAATCAAGCTCAACTCTTCATACCGGGTCCTTACCCATTCAGCCTCTTGCAATTTCACGTCCATCAGGACTCTCAAAGAGGGAATCTGAACTTCAACAGGTAATACCGCTTCCATCCCATATACCAATGAGAAAGGAGTTGCCCCAGTAGATGTACGTACCGACGTCCGATACCCATGCAATGCAAACGGCAACATCTCATGCCAATCCTTGTAGGTTACCACCATTTTCTGCACAATCTTCTTTATATTCTTGTTAGCTGCCTCAACCGCCCCATTCATCTTCGGACGATAGGGAGAAGAATTGTGATGCTCGATCTTGAATTCCCGGCACAGTTCTGCCATCATCTTATTGTTCAAATTAGAACCATTATCAGTAATAATTCTCTCGGGAACCCCATATCGGCAAATGATGTCTCTCTTGAGAAATCTGGCTACAACCTGCTTTGTCACATTCGTATAAGAGGCTGCTTCCACCCATTTGGTGAAGTAATCAATAGCCACTAATATGAATCTGTGCCCATTCGAAGCTGTAGGCTCTATCTTTCCAATCATATCAATGCCCCACATAGCAAACGACCACGGAGACGACATCAAGCTCAACGGATTTGGAGGCACATGCACCTTATCAGCATAAATTTGGCATTTATGACACTTCCGCACGAAATTGAAACATTGGGCCTCCATTGTCATCCAGTAATAACCTGCCCTCAGCAGCTTCTTCACCATCGCATTCCCACTGGCATGGGTACCGAACGACCCCTCATGAACCTCTTTCATCAATTGGCTTGCCTCTGCATCATCAACACATCTGAGCAAGACCCAATCAAAATTACGCTTATACAAAACCCCATCCTTATTCAGGTAGAACACCATGGCTAACCTCCGCAGAGTCTTTCGGTCCTTCTTGGATGCTCCCTCAGGATACTCTTGCGTCTCAAGATAGCGCTTGATATCGAAATACCACGGCTTCTCATCATCAGGCGCTGTATCAACAGCGAACACATAAGCCGGTCTATCTAGACGACCAATCTCCACACTGGGGAACTGATTCCACCTCTGCACCTTAATCAAGGCAGCTAAAGTAGCCAAAGCATCTGCCAAAGGATTCTCTTCTCTAGGCACATGATGCAACTTCACCTTGGTGAAAAACGTCAACAATCTCCTCGTATAATCTCGATACGGAACCAAATGAGATTGATGCCTATACCATTTTCTGTTAACCTGATTCACAACCAGAGCTGAATCTCCATATATGACAAGGTTCTTGATTCTCAAATCAATCGCCTCCTCAACCCCCAAGATACAAGCTTCATATTCAGCTACGTTGTTGGTGCATTCAAATGTTAGCCGGGCAGCAAAAGGAATATGGGATCCTTTCGGCGTAACCAAAACAGCACCAACACCGCTTCCATTCACGTTAACGGCCCCATCAAACATCAGAATCCATTCGGATTCAGGGTCAGGCCCCTCCTCCGGGATCGGTTCCTCGCAATCTTTCGATTTGAGAAACATGATATCCTCATCAGGGAATTCAAACTTCATCGGTTGATAATCCTCAACGGGTTGCTGGGCGATGTAATCAGGCACTACACCCCTTGATTGCTTTCTGAGAGGTATATCGAATATCGTGTTCAATCAATAATCATTGGCCCTTTCGCAACCCGTCCGGTCATTGCTGGCTCTTTCAAAAATCTACCTGATCAGCTCCATCTCGAAATCCACAAAGTGATATGAACCAGCATATACTGTCTCAGTCGGCGAGCAGCCTATGCCAAAGTACATCAAGTTCCCCGAGCAGTGAATGTATTGTTTCACAGTCAGTAAACTTTTTGCTTAGGTAAATTGCATGCTCTTTTCGACAAGACTCGTCATGCTGACCCAATACACCTCGTAGACCCCTCGAGGGCTGTCAAGTACAGATTAACAATCGCTCCTTCCACGGAAGGTATCAGAATCAGAGGTTCCTGCAACTTATTCTTTTATTTTTTCAATGCCCCTTGGCAATCATTATTTCACCTGACCGTTTGATCTCTTTTTTTTCAACACCTTGAGTATAGGTTCGCACGTGGCTGTTAGATGAGATGTGAACCATGACAGGTAGTTCAATCTATCTAGGAAACCACGAACCTCTCATTCCATTCTCGGTTCAGGCATTTTTTTTTTTTTTTTTTTTTTTTTAAAGCAGGATGAACCTCGATTCCTCCCTTACCATGAACCCCAGCAGCTTACCGGACCGCACTCTGATAGTGCACTCACTTGAATTCAACCTCAGTTTGAATTGTCTCAACCGGTCAAACGACTTGCCCCGGTCTGCCAGATGCCCCACTTCTGTTTGGGACTTCGCTATCATGTCATAGCATAGCATTCGATTTCATGATGAATCATATCATGAAACAAAGTCACAATGGCTCTCTGATACAGGCACTGGCGTTCTGCTTCTCTAGAGGACAGTCTTCTTTCCCTGGTAGCTCGTGCACAACGACATCGGTACCCGACCCTGGCATATCCTGACACGACCAGGTCACGATATCCACATGCTCTTTCAACGGGGCTACCATTCTGCTTTCGACTCGCCTCTGAAGCGGCCCCAAATTTCTTTTTCCTGACCTCGGCGGTGCTTGGAGTAACAACCTCAACCCGCTCCTCGTGCGGCTGAATCACCTTCTCCTCTTGTTTTGACAACCTGGCTAATTCCAGCAGATCACAACCTTCTTCGCCTTATTCTTCGGCATGATAGCTCGGATTGTCGAGGTCATATGAGGTGTAACCAAATTGTTATCAACGAGATCCGGAGAATTATTTTTCGACTTTGGGACGAGACAAATCAAAAAAGAAAAATGAAAACAAACATTGCCGTTTTTATTTGTTTTTAAACTGCAAAAATAAATGAAAAACAGGGAACATCGCTTTTTGACTGAAAAACATCCATTTATTTATGATGCAGAAATGTTGCAAATTATGAACATGAGGTGGCCCTTACAATGGACCATTACGTGTCGGGCAACACGTATGGCTTTCATGCAAATAAAATTGAGAAGCAAGAAACATTACTCTTCCAGATGAGTGACAGTGCTGATTTTTCAGGCCTTCCAGTTCCCTGGTACACACGATTTTATCCACGGTTCCAGCTCGCGGTCACTGTAAATCTCTCCACTCACTGCATAGGTGCAATCCGAATCTAGCATTCCGGCACTGACAAAGGTGAACGACGGACGACGTCCTCTGTTCTGCTCAGACGAGTCTTGACCTGGATGATAACCAATCCCAAACATATCCGCCTTTACCACAATGCCTATGATCTGTCCCCAGCCTGGGATCCCTCCATTTCTCACCACTTCCAATGCCTGCTTATAAGAAGAAATGGACGGCTTTTTCTCTTTCTCAACACCAATGGCATTTTCCACCTTGACGGTTTCAACTGCCAGACTGGGTGCTTTACACCTTACATCGTCCATTTCTGCTTTCATCATTCTCTGGACCGATTCCCCAATTACTACACACCTCTTTGTAGCGATGGACGCACAACAATCATCAACACGAGGGAAAGCTCCATTTTTCGTCGGGCGTTTTGGGACCACAGACATTGGCATTTTTAACTGATCCCTCTCAGTCACCTCTATCCCTTTCTTGTCCTTCAACATCATTTCCGCTGTTACAGGACCATGCCTTGGCACGGGGTTAACACTATCATCTGCCATCGGTGCAAAGCTGATTGTCTTAGAATCCACCAAGTCCTGGACCACATGCTTAAAAAGCTTTGCAATCCTCAACATGATGTCCGGGTGCCCCAGCATGGAACTCGCACCTGACATTCTCATCATAACTGGCAGGCCTCTGATCCGGTTTCCCTGGAACCAATATCCTTGGCTGCACCAACCCAAGATCCTTCAACTTTTTAAACAGAGAGGCGTAAGTCATGGGCGGCTTATTGAAATGACGATCTGTCGTCCTCCTTCTCACTTGGCCCACTGCTCTTTGTGTCCTCTGTTGAAGTGGTGGTTGCCGCTGTTGTGCAGATTGATTACTAGTAGGGATCGTTACCGTATCAGCATATGGGTGATAACGATCCTTACCGCGTTCTCTTTTGGCCTGCACACCCCCCGATTCAACTTCCTTCTCAAGATGACCATTGTCAGAGAGCTTCTTTGCTACAGAGCCAGAGGGATTTGTCACTTCGGACGACGGAGCCTTTCCCTGAACTTTCTCCTTGATCATCCAGCCCTCAATCCTTTCCAATCTCTCGGCCATGGCTTTCTGCCCCAAGGCAAGCCCTTGCACAACACTGAACAAATCCCTCACCATCTCTTTCAGTTCGAGGATGTCGGCGTTGGGAGAATCCATCAGTTTGAATTTGTTGCCCCCAGCAGGATATCTGAGCAAACGAGCTATGCGCACCGGTTGACACCTACAAAACAGCAAATGGGTTAATATGCATGAATGCAACGTCTATCCATATGAGGAAGACTCTGTCCTTTGATTCTGGTTTCCTCGAGACAGACAACATTTTGACATCCATATTCTGAAATTCAAGATGTCTCTCAACCAGATTCTCAATCAATAATACTCCCCATATGGCTAGACGTGAGTTTGATGCAGATGAATGCAAAATGAGAATGATGTATGAATGCAATGCACTGTGCCATCCTCCAAGTCATTTGATCATCTGTTGCTCTGAATCACAGCCCTGATCTCTGAACCGATCACAACCATCTGAGGGAACATGTAACCACAAATCTGACCCACGGGTTCCGAAATAAACGGAAGAAAGATACATCATCATCATCACCATTCTCTGAGCAGACACTCACAACCATCTGAATCGGCCCGGGGAATCCTGAAATAAACGGATCCCCACTGATAAATACCACGGACAGCATTCCGACGTCTCGGCAATAAATGACCATAAATCCGACTGATAAATATGACTCTGATCCACGGAACAATTAGTCACCATCTGATCATACATCTGAACATGCATCTGAAAGAATCACCCTCCCCTCACAGGTAAATTCTAATCAGGTCACCCTAAGGCGGATAATAGTCTCGACAATCGGGCGGAGATACTCAATGGGTTTGCCCTTTCGGGTGTGCCATTGTAGCTCCCTTAAGATCGTCTAAACCAAAGATCCGGGAAATGATCGGTCACCAGAGTCAATAGTTCAGATGAAGTAACTCAACCAAAGTGGAGTACCCCACAGAGGCAAGCATTATCAAATGAACCTCGTCTGGCTTGTGGTATGTCACGTTGCAACAATATGCTGATAAAGCAAATGAGGAACGCGAGACCACACTAATCCTAGGTGTATACTCGGGCCTGGGTTTTAGCCCCACTCAGAACACCCACCCCAAAACAGAGGAACCACCTGCACAGAGGACGGCAACAACATGATAGTATGATGCATGCAAATATTTACGCAAATATATACACAGGTTAAAATAATAAATGCAATAAATCAAGCAAAACAAGCAACCTAAACTATCCTAAAACGCTAGGAAGGACTCGCTTAGGGAAGATGGACCAGCACAGGTCAACATCTATGAGTCCCCAGCAGAGTCGCCAGCTGTCGCATCCGCGAAAAATCAACCGGCGAAGCTCAAATAAAAATACAACACAGAGCCGCCACTGCGCGTTATTTATCCCAAAATAGGGAAAGGAAACGCTCAGATAAACCTGGAAAGGAAATGGTCTCGCGACCAAAGAGAAAGGGTAAGGGAGTCGGTTACGCAAGGGGAAGGTATTAGCACCCCTCACGTCCGTCGTACTCGACGGGATCCACGTTCTAAAATAAAGAATAGGTTGCTAAACATCACACACACACACGGGGAACGCAGGTGGGGTTAAGAGGAACGAGCTCGATAGGACATCGCATCATATGCCTACATATCTTGTCTGGAACAAGAATCAGAGCCACTGTAGTTCGGCTTACGCACGCCAAACAACACAAAACATACAAACACGCAAGGGTGGCAAACATGGAGCCCGACAACCACTGGATGGAATTACGTCAGCATCCGAACCCAAAACACGCACAAAACGGCAAACGGGGAGCCCGACTGCCAACCAATGGACTTACGTCGGCATCCGAACCAAAACACACAGTCAGATAACAAGTAAACGCACGCAAAAAAGAAAAAGGTTGCCCGGAGAGGTCTCGCACGACCCCCTGCCTACATACCTCGTCTGGAACGAGGATCAGGGCGATGTAGTTCCCCTGAAAGGGAAAAAGATTTCAGCCAAAAACCGGGGGAAGACGCACTACCAGGGAGCTGGACTCGAGCCTAGTGTTGTCATGCATCGTTACCCTAAGTTCAGTTTTCTATCCTACTTGCATAAGCAAACCACTCCTATCCAGGAAAGAAGCAAGCATACAAGCATACAAAATAATTCAAGCATACATCAAATGAGAACAAGCATCTCAAACAGATATCCACATAGCACGCACTATAACCAAACAAGTGGCTCACACAATAGGTTTGACTGCCGAAGCGAGTCGTCTGTACGGGCTGTGTTTGCTCTTAACCTTGCCATTACGAGGCTAAGGTGAAGCAGATGAAGGGTGAAGTGAGGATCAGACCTCACAGCTCTTATCCCTGACCAGGGAGAGCTTCTGACAAATGAGCATGGGTCCAGAATGGGGGAACCCTTCTATACTCAGAGACTCTGACACAATGTGCACTGCACAAGATCTTGGGCTTGTGATCTCAATGCTACAACCATGTAATGGGAGCAAGGAGAAGACTCAACTGAATAGTGGGGGATAGATTGCATATCCCTACCTTCCACCAATTGCCTTGATTAAGGACTTTACCTGCTTAGGCACAATATTAAACAATCACAATCATCGCCTCTTAAGGAGGACTTCAGACATTTATTTGCCCGGCCAAATAACAGACCGGGTCTCCAGACTACATGAAGTTAGGAAGTTATACCTCGATGCAAGTTGCTTAAGCAAAGCAAAGCAAAAGTTCACAAGGAACTGAGCAACTAAAAGTACCTGGAAACAGTCAAACACAGTTAGTACTCAGACATACCAAAATAAACAGCAAGTATTAATCAGTCAGACTATACAAACTAATGCACAACAAAGGCAAGCTATGAGCTCAAGCCCAAACTTCACAACCTACAAAACAAAGTTGTGTTAGTGTACAAACATCAAACAACATCAATTAAATTGACTTGGATCATTCTCCATATACATTGCACCTTTTTATCCTGAAAAATCAATCAAATGTTAGCAACTAGACCACTAGGCCAAGCCTAGGGTCCAAAGGTGACAAAAATTCCTAAACAGCAAGGTATCTCTAACCAAAGTCAAATTAATGTCAAACAAAAGCCCACACAATTAGTCCCATGTCCATATCATTCATCATGTTCATTTTATGCACAAAACAATCCAAACTAGTTCAAATGAAACACCAAACATGCAAACAGAACTATTGCATTCAATCCCACATCAAAACAATTTCAAAAATTCTCAAATAATTTACACCTAAACAGGGGCTATTCAAGGTCTAGCATACCAAATTTTAGCCTAATTGGACCAAGGTAACTATGTCAATGAAAATCAACAAAAACAGACACAATTATATGCTCCAAATCACAACATCAACACATGCTTCCACTTCAAAAATTCATAACTCTATGAAAACAGTAAAGAAATGAGTGAGACCAAAACAGGGATGTCCTATCAAGTGTCTATTACAAGCATATCAAATTTCATGATCATTCAATACCATATGAGCATTTCACATTAAATCTACCAAAATGTATCACATGAGCTTGCACAATTGACCAACAGAGATGAAAAATAGCAATCAACTTGAAAATGCAATGTAAAATTCCACAAAAATTCACATAACCTCTTAACATGTTAATCAACCATCATGCAAAATTTCACATTAATCCAACAAGTATAGGTCACTCAAAAAAATCCAGCAAATTGACATAATGAGGTGTGACACAAATTGTCACACCTAAGTTCCAAAATTCATAACTCAATGATCAGGTATCAAAAATTCATGGAATTTACATGTAAATCTCCATTGATGTGTCTAGAATTACCACAAAAATTTCCAGACATTTATTTGTAAGCATGAAAATTTCACATTGGATTTGGCACAAGGTATCAAAATGTAGCACATGTGAAACAAACCTAAGTCAAACATAATTCCTACCATGCACAACTTCCACCAATAGGTCAAAAAAATCCTACAGTCAACAAGGAAGTCAACACAAAAATTCTCACATTTTTCTGATTTTTCTATGATTTTTGGTGAATTTTTAAAGGTCATTGTGATTTTTAACAATTTTTAATGAATTAAATTAATTAAATTAAATTTACAGTGGCATAATTGTAAATAGTGGAGCGCGGGCGGTAAACACTTTTTTCGAATTTTCAAACCAAATTTCAGATCAAACACTCCTATCATCATCGTTTTTCATTCAGAATTCTCCAGCAACCTATGAACATGAAGATCCATGAAACTCAACCAAAACTCTCGTGCGAATACTCGTTGGAACCGTCTCACTACGCACAATCCAAATATCAACCTAATTTAACCTAAAAGTCCCTAAATCTCACGGATCGATCGAGTTAGGGTTTTGGTTCGAAACTTAAAATCAAGATTATGCGAGCTACAGTCATCCATTTCACAAAACAAACACATCACTACGATCTACAATCAACACACTATATAACGCATACAACAATTAAGGCATTGGTGTGATTCGAAAAAATGAAAACCTGGCAGTGGCAGTGTTGTTCTTGATGTTTCCGGGCCTATAAGTCCAAAACAGATACGAAACAAGCTTCAAGAAGTTGGATGCCAGGCTCAGGTTCAATTGATTCCACTCCTAGCGCGCGAATTCATGATTCACCATTGATGAGTGCACTTTGGACAGTTGAGTTTTGGTGCTTGATTGATGATGAGATGCAAAAACAGTTGATGATGATGATGAGAGAAGATCAACACAACAAGAATTTCGAAGATTGAGCAAGAGTTGAGAGAGTTCTTGCCAATTTTGGTTTTGGTGTTCTTGAGGAATTTGAGAGAATTCCAAGAATTTGAGATCTGATTTTGGGAAATGTGTAATTCTGTTATGATTAGATGATGATTATGAATATATATGATTGCTTAATCACCACTTAACCATGTTTAATTAACCAAATGGAATGTGTTAGTGAAATGGTTAATTTTCAAGTTAGGGACAAAATGGTACTTTCACATATAAGCCAATGCCAGCTCATTGACAGCTCACACACTCTCAAAATGACATGTGTGAGCTGTTGCAACTTGTTTCACTCTCATTGGATGCATATTTTGGAAATTCACTATGTGATGGCACTTTGTCCAATTTTACAAGTTCATTTTTCAAGCCAATTTCCAAATCACAAGGCCTAGCCATGTTATGATGATTCCAACAACTTTCAAATACCATTTATGAGGTGTTGCAAAAATCCCCACTCAAAAATTCCAATTATTTCACAAGTTGGACAATTTTGCCCTTGGTCCATTTTAACTGTCCAGTTGAAAATTGACTTTTTGCATTGACCACTTTTGAGAAAATCCAATTATGCACCATGAAAGTACATGTCAAATGGAGTTTGTGCATATAAAGAACTTGCAATTTGGACAAACCATGTGGAAGTTATGGCCTCCTGATTATGGGTCATTTCTGAAATTCACTGAGCCCTAATTTTCCAACCATACATGGGATTTTCAAGTTCTTGGACTTTTTGGAAAGGTGAGAACAATATCTACAACTTTCATGTTGAACAAATTTTCATTTGAAGCTCCCTTGGACATTTTATTTTGAGGTCAAAAACTTTCCATTTTTGGAAACTTCAATTACAGGTCACTTTCTATTTTTGGCAGTTTTTGTCCTGACTTGATTTCCTTCATTTGTAAGCTTTGAGATGTCATTTAACACTTGTTCCAACATGAATGAAGTGTATCCAACTCATTTCCACCTCCAAATCCATCAGATCATGTACAGTTGACCATAGTTGACTTTTCATCTAATAGATGAATCTGGCAATGCATAGATCAATCTGAGCTCCAATCTTCAACTGAAATGGCCCAAGGGTGAAACCCTAGCCTCAATAAGCACAATATAACCATAGAATGAACCCCATCTCCATCATAGACCCCATCTCCTGATCATGCCCTGATTGGCTCAATGCAACTGATTAGGGTTGATCAGTGGTCAAAACCCTAATCCCAAGAAATCTGATCAATCTTCTGATGATGACAAACCATGATGATGATGTATCATTGTAATCAAGATGAAGACCAATCTTCTTGAGAATCACAAAACCCTAATTTCAACTTCCACATCCTCAGATGATCAATGACCAGTCCCATGAAACTCTAGGCTTGCACTTTGACTTCCTCATCTTCTGATCAAGACTTGGGAGTATGGCTTGCACAATGTAACCACATGATATGCAATATGACATGCCTAATGCCCTAAAAATGTATGCAATATGTTAATGCTAGTCCCAAGAGAGGAGGGCAAATTTTGAGGTGTTACACGTACCATCTTCAGCGCACCAAAGGTTGGTGATTTGGAGAGAAGATGAAGTGGTCGAAAATATCGAAGCCGACTAAGGGTACTTCATGGATGACGTAAAAAATGTCGGCAAGTAGGAATTCGAGAGAAAGCTGGCCAACATTTCTCCTTGTTTTCCAACAGAGGATGTATATGCTAATCTGAATGAGGCGTTCGTTTCGCTAACTTTACACGAGACTCATGGCTTCATTTGGGATGTGGAACGTCTGGATGATTCATCCTATACAGGTATCCGTCCGACAGGTTGGTGAGATGTCACTGATGATGACTGAGCTAGAAGCTCTAAGAAAGATTTTGGCATACGTTGCCGAGAACAAAATAAAGTCGGCTCCAGAGGCTGAAGAAAACATGGTTGTCGAAGCCTATGTGTTAAATAAAGAGGGTTATATGGCTATTGGGCCAGAGCCCACAGATAAGCCAGTTTTGGCTAAAGGAAACGTCAACATGCAGCGTTTGGACTGTATTTATGACAATGAACCTTTAGGGTTTGAAAAAGACCCAAAGGCGCCAGAGAAAATCCGACCAAAAGACCCATTTGAAAAAGACCCAAAGGCACCAGAGAAAATCCGACCAAAAGACCCCTTGGAAGAAGTCGACCTTGGCGAAAATGGCAAAAAGAGGCCAACACACATCAGCGCTAACATTGACAAAGAACTAAAGTTTGAGGTAATATCCATGCTTAAAGAATTTAAAGATTGTTTTTCTTGAGATTCTAACAAAATGCCTGGTTTAAGTAGGGATTTGGTCGAGCTAAAGTTGCCAATAAAAGCTGGAAGAAAGCCAGTAAAGCAGACGCCCAGGCGTTTCGCCCCAGAGATCATGGCAAAGATAAAAGCAGAAGTAGAAAGACTCCTGAAAAGCAAGTTTATTCAAACTGCAAGGTATGTCGAATGGTTGGCCAATATTGTGCCAGTCATCAAGAAAAATGGGTCTTTAAGAGTATGTATTAATTTTAGAGATCTAAATGTTGCCACCCCCAAAGATAAGTATGCCATGCCCGTGGCGGAAATGTTGGTCGATTCGGCCACTAGTTTCGAGTATCTAAGTATGTTAGATGGGTATGCTGGATATAACCAAGTTTTTATTGCAGAAGAAGACGTGCCGAAGATGGCGTTTCGATGCCCAGGAGCCTTGGGGACGTATGAGTGGGTTGTCATGCCATTTGGCTTGAAAAATGCCGGAGCAACATATCAGAGGGTAATGAACTCAATGTTCCATGATTTTATTGAAGACTTCATGCAAGTATAGATTGACGATATTGTGATAAAATCAAATGGTCGACATACTCATGTCGAACATCTCCGAAAGGCCTTTCTAAGGATGAGGAAAAATATGGATTAAAAATGAATCCATTAAAGCGTGCTTTTTGTGTGCAGGCAGGCGACTTTCTTGGCTTTGTGGTGCATAAAAAGGGTATTGAAGTAAACCAAAGCAAAACAAAAGCCATTATGGACGTCAAGCCTCCGTCGACCAAAAAGGAACTACAATCTTTGTTGGGCAAAATAAATTTTCTTAGAAGATTTATATCAAATTTAAGTGGCAAAACAAAAGCTTTTTCCCCACTACTTCGACTGAAGAATGAGGATTTTAAGTCGCAAGAAGAGCACCAAGAGGCTTTTGACAAAATAAAAAAGTATTTGACTAGGCCTCCAGTACTGGCCCCTCATGTTAGGGATAGTCCAATGAGATTGTATATTGCAGCCTCAGAATTGACTATAGGAAGTATGTTAGTCCAAGAGGATGAAAAATGTGTCGAAAGACCTGTGTATTACCTTAGTCGAATGCTTAATGACCCTGAAACTAGGTATAGTGATATAGAAAAACAATGTATATGCCTGTATTTCTCTTGTATGAAACTAAAGCAATATATTAAGCCTGTTGATGTGTATGTATCTTCCCACTTTGATATTATCAAACACATGTTGTCTAAACCAATTTTGCATAGTCGAATTGGGAAATGGGCTTTGACGTTAACGGAATACTCTTTGACATACGTACCCTTGAAAGCAATGAAAGGGCAGGGAGTGGAAGATTTCCTTGTCGACCATTCAATGGTCGAAATGGCGCAAAATTACGTAGACCTAGTGCCATGGAGGTTATACTTCGACGGTTCAAGACATAAGCATGGATCTGGGATAGGAGGAGTCATAATTTCTCCAGATGGAATTCCAGCAGAGTTCAAATATAGAGTTAAAGGGGTATGCACCAATAATGAAGCAGAATATGAGTCGCTGATTACAGGACTTGAACCACTGCTAGAATTGGAGGCATGGAATGTCGAAATTATGGGAGACTCAGAGTTAGTAATTAGGCAAGCATCGAAAGAATACAGGTGTGTTAAAGAAAATTTAATCAAGTATTTTGTGGTTACCATCGGATTACTCAAGAGGTTTGAGCAAGTCAACCTCCAGCACATACCACGGAAAGAGAACCAGAGAGCAAATGATTTGGCAAAGGAGGCTTCAGGGTACAAAGCGTCGAAAGACCAAGATGAAGAGGTCCAAGTAAGAGAGAAAGTACGAGCGACATTGTTATCACCATCAGATTTGTCGATTATGAAGTTGGGAGTTGTAGATAAAAATCATTCTGAAATTCTGACCGTCGACAACGAGGGGGGAAGTGATTGGCGTAAACCGCTAGTCGATTATTTACGCAATCCTGTAGGGTCAACAGATCGAAAGATAAAATATAGGGCCCTTAGCTACATCTTGGTGAATGATGAATTATTCAAAAATACAGTTGAAGGAGTGTTACTAAAATTCCTGGGAGAAAGCGAGGCATATGTGGCTGTGTCTAGCGTACATAGTGGAGCGTGTGGGGCACATCAAGCAGGTTTGAAGATGAAATGGCTCTTGATGCGCTCAGGAGTTTATTGGACTTCAATGTTGAAAGATTGCATTGAATTTGCTAAAAGCTGTCAGGAATGCCAATTGCATGGGGGCTTACAGCATGTGCCTGCAAGCGAGTTACATACAATTGTGAAGCCCTGGCCATTTCGAGGGTGGGAACTGGATTTTATCAGAGAAATAAAACTAGCCTCGTCGAAACAGCAAAGGTATGTTTTGGTCGGTATAGACTATTTCACAAAATGGGTCGAAGTCGTGGCATTAACAAATGTAGAACAAGAGACTGTGATAGATTTTGTCCAAAGCCATATCATCTGCAGGTTTGGTATCCCAGAAACAATCACAACCGACTAGGGGTCATTCTTCATTGGTCGAAAAGTGAAAGATTTTGCAAAAGAAATGGGAATCAAATTACTGACTTCTACCCCTTATTACGCACAGGCGAATGGCCAAGTCGAGGCTGCCAATAAGGTGATCATCAACCTAATAAAGAAACATATAGGCAAGAAGCCAAGAAGTTGGCATAAGAAGTTAGACCAAGCTTTGTGGGCATGTCGAACGTCACCAAAAGAAGCAACTGGAACAACTCCATTTCGACTGGTATATGGGCATGACGCATTGTTGCCAGTAGAGATTCAGGTTCAGGCAGTCAGAACCCAAAGGCAATATGAAATACCTTTTGAAGAATATTGGAGCATGATGACATATGAACTGGTCGACTTAGATGAGGAGAGAATGTTAGCCTTGGATTCCCTACGAAGGCAGAAATAAAAAGTCGCCAGAGCCTACAATAAAAAGGTGAAAGGAAAAATGTTTGTTGTCGACGATCTAGTTTGGAGAGTGATCTTTCCTATAGATAGAAATGATAGAGTTTTGGGTAAATGGTCCCCTAATTGGGAAGGACCGTTTAAGGTTTTGCAGGCCTTTTCTAATAACGCCTACGAGGTCGAGGAGTTGGCACCAGATAGGAGAATCTTAAGGGTGAATGGAAAGTACTTGAAAAAATATAGGCCTCTCCTTCAAGAGGTCAAGATTTTGACAGACTAAATGATTGTCGAACAAACTATGTTGGAAACCAGCTACAAAAAGCACAGAAAATAAATAAACAGTGCTAAAATAAGAATGATAACATTAAAGTGGCAAAAAAGCCATTGTTTAAATATTACACAAAAAATAAAAGCGGTCAAAGTTGGCCGAACTTGGATTGAAAAGATTTAAGCTCAAAATTATAGTGCAGAGACGTAGGCTCCAAGGTGTCGGCCTAGGCTTTAAGCTGTTCAAGCTTCTTCTCAACAGTCGAAAGCTCTTCTGCTACCGCTAAGGCATCACCGGTGGTTTGCTCCACAGTGGCCTGGGCAGGTTTCAGAACTTCGTCGATAAAGCATGACTCCTCCTTGGTGATTGACTCCAATTCACTGTCCAAAGCAGCAATTTGACATCGAAGGGCATCAATTAGTTGGCGTATTCTAGTGGCCCTCGTTTGTTTGGAGATCAACTCTCTTCTCTTCTCCTCCATAGACCCCAGTAATTTGGTGACCTCCGTGTCGGCGTTCATCACCAACTCCCATTTTTCCTTCACAAAGGTCTCCGTAGAAGTAATCCAGCGTTCAGTTTCCCTAACGCTGTCGAGATGGTGCAACATGGGAACCAGGAGTTGTTCTAGAGCGACCGTTGCACGCTTGGCATATTCTGAAAGCTGAAGATCTTTAAGTTGGGCTAAAACACGCAAGATCTCTGGATCGACAGCAGGTTCATGCATGAGCACAAAAGGGAGGTCAAGATTCAAGGCGTGAAAGCGAACTTTGTCCATTAAAGCTTTGGTTTTCGCTACTTCAGAGCCCATTTTCTAGAGTGAAGCTGTTCAGAGTCAGAAGAGGCATCACGTGATCTCACCAGGTTACGGAGCCTAGCAATTGCTTCTAAAGCAGAAGGCTTTATCGCCATCCCCGGGAGAGATAAAGGAGAAGCGGCCGACAGAGGAGTAGCTTGAGAAGAAGGAGAAGCAGTTAACAGAGGAGTAATGTGAGAGGGTGGTTTCTTATTGGTGTCGACACCCACTGGTCCCCTTGGATCCTACAAAGGCAAGGAAGCTGAAGAAAGACTAGAGTCAGAACTAGTCGAACTGGAGTCCGTATACGTTGCAGGACTAGTGACTGAGTCAGAGTCACTATCACTAATCTGGATATGGAAGCCAATGAACTCACCAGCGGTGTCGACAGACTGTAGTGGGTGAGTTGGAGAAGAAACCAGCGATTAAGGAGTATAGTCGGCAACGGGTTGAGACGGTTCAGCAGAAGGATCAGCCTACTGTAAGGAAAAGATGCAGGTAAGAGAAGTAAATTAATCCAAGGGAGTATACAAGAAAACAAGTAACTACCTGTGCCGACGCAGGGGAAACGGCATCCTGATTTTCTTTCCCCAAGGCAGCAGCAGCGGGGGTGCTAGTCGACTACGAAACCCCAACAGCTGGATCAGGGACCTTGTTAAGAATGGAAGTGTCGACCACAATGGTGTTGGCATCTACAGCAGGAGCCTCTGGAGTGAGCGCTTTATGGTGTCTCTTTTTCTTGGTTTCGCCACTCCTAGAGGGAGAGTCATGCTTCTTCCTTTTGTGGTCGTGGTGGCTTTTTGATTTGTGCTGGGAAGATGGCTGGGAAGTTGGCTGAAGACACGAAGAGAGGTTATAAGCAGAGATTCTAGTCAGAAGATCAGACAAGCCGACAAGAAATACCTCAGATCCTGTGGCGACAGAGCGTTTGTGTTTTTTGGATTTTTTAGAGTGAGAGGAGACAATGGGGTTTGTCGAACGTGGTTGAACCTACACATAAGTAAGAAATTAGAGATCACGTAGTGTTTCCCAAAAAAAATCATAGGAGTAAATGAGACTGCTTTATATAGGGGCATACCAAAGAATTGAGTTTTTTCAAGACTTGAGCAATATGACACTCATCATCATCATCAGAGGATTTCTCAGGAGAAGCCTGCACAAAGGGGAAATGACGATTAAAGAATAAAAACAAAGAGCTAAAGGAAACGGCAACTCAGTCAGAGTCAAACCTGAGCCTCTTGTGTCGAAGGAGTAGGTTCTTGGGCAGGAGCATGATCCACAGGGTCTAGAGGGATCGCTGCAAGCAAATAGAAGAAACACAAGTGAGCAACAAAATCCAACTGAAAGGAAGTTATAACTTTTTAGAAAAATGTTACCAAGTTTTGTGGATTCGAACACGCTAACATATTGAGGATCAATATGAAACGGCCCTGAGTAGGTAGGAAGATAATGCTTCGTCGGAACCACTCTGTCGGCCTTTTTCTTATAGGCATTTTGTATGTGTGAAATGGGACAATAAAACCATTTCGGGACAAAATGGCCAAAGGCCAAAGCCAAGGGGCTGGATGGCAAAGGAGGGAACTTGAGGTTTCCAAAATGAAAGGCATAAAGATACTTGTCTTTCACGTAACCAGGGATTTTAAGTTTTAGGAGCCTGTTGGTTACTTTCTCCTTTAGTTCGACCGTGGCCTCCCAGATGGTCCGACAAAGATTATCTGGTCGATACACAACTTAGAAATAGTTCTGGAAAGCTCGAATTTGTTTGACATGGAGAGCCTTACACTTGGTCGACTTCGCCTGCAAGTAAACAAAAGCTTGAGTTAGTTCAGATAGTTTGTCCTCAGAAGCGCCAACATAAACAGCAAAATACGACTGCCACCAATCATCGAATTTCTTGGTGGAAAAGAAGGTTGGTCGAAGGGGAATGGAGGGGAGTCGTGGTCGGTTTTCCCAGATGGTTTCAAGGTCCTTCTGGATCACACTCCAAGGTTGACCGCAGAGGATATTGGTGAGTAATTCTTGAGAGGAGAACAAGGACTTGGGAATAAATTGGCAAAGGCCAAATTGTCTGGCCACCAAGTTAGGCTGATAAGCCACTAAGCCAGGATTGCTACTGGAAGTTTCAACCGACAGGAATCGAGGGACCAAAAGACGTCTCCAAATAAGGAAGGTTTCATCTCTATGCGCACTTTTAGTCGGAGGAAAAGGCCTGGTGGACCATGCAGGACCCTCAGGTCGACGGCTGAAAGGGGCCATAGAAGTTAGAAAATTGGCACAGGTCAGCATGATGTTAAACAAAAGGCGAAACACTTGGAGGTCAGGGAAGGTTTTGTCGAGGAGCGTCAGAGGGATCAATCGTTTCCAAATAAGGTGTCGTTCCTCAGGGGGACACGCAACCCTTCTCATCCCGTAGGGGGCTATATCTTTAGAGAAAGTGGCATTGAGCCACAGTTGTAAGAACCAAAAAGGTTCATGGACCAACACGTTTTTCTTCTTTGAATTCTCAGGGTCGAAGAGTCTAATTTGGCAGACGACCTCAGACAGAGATTCATAGAGAGAAGCTAAGATCAATTGGCCTAGGGAAATATCACGCTCTTGGTGTAGTTGAGTCGCCAGGAGACCAAAGTGCTTGGCTATCTGCATAGACCTGGAGCAGAAAACAAAGCGAGATAGCTAGAGGGTCAGGAAAGCCACATGTTCCTCGTCGGTCACAGGGCCTAAAGAGGTGGCATGGTGATCAATGAAATTGTTATACGTAGGCTTGCGAGAGTCACCAATGTCAAACCACTGAGAGATTGGCGCTACAGCCTCAGAGTCGAAGACTTCACCTGTCGGTTTTAAGCCAGTGATGGCAGTGATATCCAGGTGTGTCGGCATGATCATACCACACTTGGTATGGAAAGAGTTGGTCGAACTCTCCCAAAATTGGAGGGCAGCTAGTAACATGCCACAAGCCTGGGGAGGGCCACAACGGGTAATCTGTAGAAGGGTGTAGATGCCTGTCCTTTTCCAATGGTCGATTTTCTCTGATTCTAACCGATCCATCCAGGCACAAAACTTAGGACAATTTTTTGGAGGAGCAGTCTTGAAATTCCTGTCGACGTAGCGAAGGGAGAAGGGATTTTGGGCAGAAACCAAGGGTTCAGAGATATGAGTGGAGGGGAAAAGGGAAGAATCTGTTATGGTAATCTCAGGGCGTCGATTTTCTGGAAGAGGACCTAAGAACGCTAAAGGTTCGTCAGCCAAGGAGAAAGGGATCAATACCCGAGAGCGCTAGATATTTTCCTTCTCTTCTGCAAACGGAGGCTCAGGAACATATTTCTTACCATCAATGGTGAGATGATGTGTGAGTTTAGCAGCGGAGGGTTTGCTGGAGCTAGCCATGGAGGAAATGGAAGTTTTTGGAGAAGAAGAGTTTTTTCACAGAGTGCAGGAGATGATTGTATGCTAAAGCAAAAGGGCTAAAAAAGGGAAGAAGAAGAAAGAACAAGGGTTTTATAGGGGTTAAACCCTGAGTAGAGAAGAGTGAGCGTTTGATCTTCCATCTTCGACATGTATGCCCATGTTCCCACATCTGCAGACACGTGGAGGAGAGAAGGAAGTTGTGACAGCAAACACGTTTCAGTCATAAAGACGTGAAGTGATGGGGACGTGATTTTGTGCGTCTCAAGGAAAAAAGGAAACGTTCATCATGATTATATGACGTCATCAGTATGGGGCAAATAGGGGTCCCACTGAGTAGAAGTGGAAGCAGTAAAGGGTAAGTCGACATTTGAAAGATGCCATCATCTCACCAACGTCGACAGTCGAAAATGGCATCTCTATGGGGCATTTTGTTACCATGAAGAAATCTCTAAGGCATACTGAAAGCATAATTGGTAATAGGGTCTTGTGAATTTGGGGGTTATACCCCCATCAAAGGATGAAGATGTGCCTGAGATGAGCAAGAGCGAGAAAAACACAAGTCAAGGGATGAAGCCGACAGGAGAAGCGTGTTTGGTCGACAGGCCATTCCGTCGACTGAAATGAAGCTTGGGACTTAAAGAATTTTCTCTCATGCCAAATGCTTAGAAGACAGTGTCGCCCTGAATATATGGGCGGGAGAATTTTGAAATTTGAAAATAACTAGCAGTTACAAGAAGAATAAAAGCGCCAGAGTCTGGAGAAGTTTTGCAAGACGTGTGTGGAACGGTTTGCAGATCGTGTGGCACGACGTCTGCTAGTTTTTAGGAGTTCTTAGCTTGTAGGCAGTTTCTTTAGTTTAGTATAAATAGAATATCCCACGAGGGGCTCAAGGGGTGTTCACCTTGTACTAAAAATCACTTGTAAGAAACTTCTCATTCCCAGCGCAAGGAAGCAAGAGTTTTTAAGAGTGCTATGTACGTGAATCACCATATTTATTTCAATGCAACTTCCTTACTTTTCAATTGTTCCCGTTGAACATTTTATCTTAATTTCATTTACTTTTGAGTTATCACTTTACGTTGTCGTTTATGCTGTCGACACTGATTCTATTACGATAATAGTGTTCACCAAAAGCGTGTTTGTCGTGTACATCTTTTGAATGTTGTAGCACTTCCTGTCACGAGTCATCCATAGGCTATAACATCGTTTAAATCGTTCGTGTGGAAAAACTTGCGCTTGTTCAATACTTTGTCAGGAGCCGTTCCTCACAAAGTTATTTCGTCGAATTGGATAAGCCACACTTGCACTAACACATGTCCTAGGATCAACTGGTCGATCCTGCAAGTAACCCTTAGTCTTAAGCCCTAGGGAGGACCAACAGGTGTTTACCAATTTCCACAGTAAACACCAGCACATTGGAAAACACATCCTCCTTGTAATTCATCGAAATATGCAGTGCCAGATTGTGATTTCTACCTTCCTCAAGAAGTTCTTCATCGCAAAAACTCAGATTGTTGCAAGAAGTAATGTTAGCCACAATGTGGTCAAATTGATCTACAATAACGTCATGCTCAACGTATGCTTGCTCTAACACTTTTTTCAATACTTCTCTGTGCGCTTCAAAATTCATCAATAGAGACAACATTGAAATTTTTGACGGAGTTTGGAGCAGCTGCTCCACCATATTAAATTCACTCTTCTTGATTAATAGTAGTACCTCATCATCATCATTAGGCTTCAGCTTATTGGATTCACAATACTGACAAACTGGAGCACTAACTGGATTTACCACAGGCGCATCCACCTTTTTACTGACAACAACCTCTTCTACATCCTTCGGAAAGACGGGGCTAAACACACGAACATTACGGGTTACCTTCACAATATCAGCTATATTCACAACAAAATGGAGCCTCTTGACCATTATCCACCATGGTGGCATTATACTGATAGGGCACAACTTTATCGGATGCATATGGAACAGGGCCCGCTAACCGTATTACTAATGGCGATACCGATCTATTGACGTTAATGCTACTGCTACTATCAAATTGAATTACTACCCGCTCAAGGGTCTTAAACACTGGCACAAATACATTGACATCATTTACTTCTCTTGACTGACAAACTTGGATAATCCCTTCATTCATCAATCTCTGAATATCCCTCTTGACAATGATACATCCTCGAGGGTTCACACTGCATATCACACAAACATCATGGTCATGCTCGCAATCACTGACCAAATAGATATCTTTATGAATTGCAACCAAAGACTGTCTGATATGGCGAATATCATAAACCTTATATTCTCCAGGACAAACATCTACCATATTGACATAGAAGTTACCACGAGCAGGCAACGGATTGGCTTTCACATTTTGCACACGGTCCTCAAAGGACACCATCTCACTCTTCACAAGTTTCTGTACGTCATACTTCAATGGGTAATAGTTCTCAATATCATGGTCGGGAGCTCCTTGATGAAAGACACAGCAGAGTTCAGGCTTATACCACCATGGAAGTGGCTCAGGAATTTGAGGTGGATTTCTTGGTTGAAGTAGGTTCTTGAGAACCTAAGATGGGTAGAGTTCAACGTATGACATAGGAATATGGTCAAAAGAGACCTTCTTTCTCTCAAAGTTTTGTTGTTGGTTATTATTGTTATTGTTGTTGTAGTTGGTTCTTTGTTATGGTTGTTGTTGACGTTGTTGTTGAATTGACATTGATTGATTGTTGGAGTTGTTTAAAAACACTAGGATTATTGATGAAACTTGATGTTGATGCTGACGTGGTTGAGGATTTATTCTGACATGAGGCCTCCTCTGCCTCCCCATGAACAATGTATTGGTTTCCCTTTCCTTCTTTTTGGAAAAACCACTCCCATACTTCTTACTGGTTGACACCTCTTCCTTAGAAAGACGTCCCTCACGGACTCCTTCCTCTAACCTCATCCCCATGTTTATCATATCGGTAAAGTCACTAGGGGCACTGGAAATCATGTGCTCATAATAAAACGAACACGGGGTCTTCAGGAAAATCTTCGTCATCTCTTTCTCTTCCTATGGAGGATTGATCTGAGCGGCAAGTTCCCTCCATCTTTAAGCATACTCTTTAAACGTCTCCTTATCCTTCTGAGACATAAACCTCAGCTGGTCTCTATCAGGCGCTATGTCCACATTATACTTGTACTGTTTCACAAAAGCCTCACCCAAATCATTAAACGTGCAAACACCTGCACTGTCTAGCCCCATATACCATCTTAGAGCAGCACCAGTCAGACTGTCTTGAAAGTAGTGAATCAATAACTGATCATTATCAATTTGAGTTAACATTTTTCTGGAGTACATAACAAGGTGAGTTAATGGACAAGTATGTCCCTTATACTATTCAAAGTCAGTGACTTTGAACTTCTTCAAGATCTTCACATTCGACACTAAGCATAGTTCAGCCGCACTCTTCCCAAAGAGGTCTTTTCCTCTCAGAGTCTTCAATTCCTTTCGCAGCTCAAGGAACTGATCCTTCATTTCATCCATTTTCTCATAAAGATCTAGGCCCTCAGACGACTCAGAATGGTAGGTGGTGTCCTTAACACGAGGCAAGGTATGAACAACTGGAGGTGGCGCAGTCATGACCGAGCTAGATCCCGGCATAGAAGCAAATGTGGGTGCAAACCCTTCAGGCATGAAATTTGGTGGCATCCCCCACGGGAATCCAACAGGCATTGTTGGACCGGATTGAGTAGCAGCAACAGGTATGGTTGAAGTAGCAACCTCGGAGATGACAGACCTATGGGAAGGAGTTACGGGAGTTGGCGAAGACTGATTCTGCGCAGCAAGAACATACTCCATCATGGCAGTCAGCCGGACAATCTCATCTTTCAGTTCTCTATTCTCTTGTTCCAAATGCTCCATGATTATGGGTTGATTGGCACGAGTGTTGTATCGGTGAGTCAGCTTGGCTGAAGCACATAAGAATAACCGATAAGACATCTGACAGAAGAAAACCTATTATGCAGATGATGCATGAAATGCAATGTTTTAGTTTATTTTATTTCAAGGAACATACGAAGTTCTATTTGCAAATATTAAATAGTAACAATAGTAACAATTTGATTGACCATAACATCTCTTTTATTCATATAATTTGGAAGGATTACACTGAGTACAATTTCAGAAAACCAAAGTACAAATACAAGAGAAAAGGAAACTAATCATCCTAAGGATCCCCTAACAATAGTGTCAGATGATCTGGCTACTTGTGCATACTTCCTTCGGATGCATTGGGTCTCGGCCTCAAAAGATGTCTTCATTTGAGCCTTCTCAAGGACAAGCCGATCAACAATCTTCTTCCAAGCACCAGAAGTTTGAGGCATACTAGATGAAGATGGACCCTCTGGATCTCTTTGTCTATTCACTGCTCGGTCTTCAAGAAGTTCAATAAGCGTATCTTTGTCCTTTGACTAAAGCTGCAACTCCTCATGCTTTCAGCTTAAAGCATGGAACCGCTCTTCCCACGTATCTCTCTCTTGTTTCATCTTGGCAAGTGAGTCTTCCAACTCCTCTACATCTTGGTTAGGAAGAGTTAATGGCTCAGCCACAACCAAAGACATAGGTCTCTCATAAGCATACGACATCTTCAATTCTAAAGCTCTCTTCTTCACCCAAGTAGTGTAAGCTTCCAAAGCTACACAGTCACGCAGACCAAGCTCGGATCTTCCTTTCCTATGCACATTATGTCAAGCATGTATCATCTTCTGCTTCAAATTTTGGGGATCTTTACCCTCTTGATAGAAAAGACCTTTTAAATGAGTGTTATTAGACTTGTCTCTCAAGGGAAACCCAAGTTGACGACGAGCCAAAGCAAGGTTGTAGTTAATTCCTCCTTGTGTAACAATGAGAGGCACATTAGAGAATTCACCACAACTAACAATAATATCCAGGTTACTCAATACAGGGTCGTACCAAACAATATCATCATTAGTAAGGGACCTAAGTCTCTGAGACCACCATAGACATTGTTTGTTTTCCACAAAAGCAGGCGTCTCAAACAAGTGCGAAATAAACCACTTGTACAAAAGAGGAACACAGCAGACAATAGTCCCACCACCTTTAGAATTCCTTAGATACAAAGAGAAGTGCATATCACCCAAAAGAGTAGGCACAGGATTCCCAATCCAGAAGATTCTAATGGAGTTAACATCAACAAAATTGTCAACGTTAGGTAACATAGCCAAACCATAGATGAGCAACACAAATATGGCTTCAAAAGCATCCACACTACCGGCTTGAGCAAAGACAGTAGCTTTACCTATGAGAAACTCAGAGGTCAATCCAAACATTCCTCCTTTCTTCACCCAATGAGCCTCAATCTCATACTTCTTCAGATGAAGAGCTTCAGCTATAATATGAGATATGAGAATCTCCTCCAATCCACTAAAAGGCATCTTGTCAGAAACAAGTATTCCCAAGAGATGGGCATACTCCTCTAACGTAGGCATAAGCTGATAATCGGGAAAAGTGAAGCAACGGTAGAGAGGATTAAAAATTTGAACCAACACACTCAAGAGTCCTTCAACCACATCAGCAGATAACACAGATAAAAGCTTCCTATGGTGTTGCTTGAAGTCTAAGGGATCTAATGCAAAGGATAATAACTTCCTTGGCTCTTTCAAATCAGGACATCTAAAAATGCACTTCTTAGTGTTCCTTCATCCATAATCCATGGTCTAAAAATATTTGCAAATAAAACCTCAGTTCCTTAAAGTTATTTTTCGCGTGATGAATGTTATGATGCGCATGAATGCATGAATGCAACAATCACAAATAAGGGATCACACACAACGCAAACAAATAAAGGTTAAGGGATGAATCAAGTCATTGTCAAGATCAATCATCCATTTTGGTGGATTATGGTTTTCACTTTATCAACACCCAAGTTCCATTGATATTGACAAGACTTGATTGGATCAACCAATAATCAAAGGGTTTATTGTGAGTCACGAGCATGGAGCCAGGTTAAGAACCATCCCAAATGAGTGTACTAAGAATAAAAACCTAAAGATTATGTTCTAAAGAGTTCCCAGAGTCTTAATTCCATCTATCGGATATTATAGGTTAGGATGACTGACTCATCAACCCCTAATATTCTCAAGAGAAACTCGTTTGAGTGTAGTATCGCGTAAAAATTGTTATCAAGTCTACACTTGAACAGTCTCTGCACTATGTCCTAAATAGCCCATGTTGGGTTAAATTTTCTACGGTCCTCAGCTTCTCAGACCCCAAATCAGAGAAAGTAATGCCTAACCACAAATAACTTGTGTGACATCAATAGCTCCAAAAGGGTCTCCACTTAGTAGATGGGTCTCAAGCCAACTTTTTAAGGACTACTCCACACAAGTCAAACATGACTATACCATCCTCCTATCTTAATTGCACTCAAGTTTGGATTAGAACTTATCTCACCACTCAGAGATCACCAAGCACAACAAGCAAATTATGTCACACAAACAAGTATACAAACATCAAATATACAATTATATACACATAAAAAAGTAGGCTAAACCCACTGAGGACTACTCCCCAACAGATTCGCCACTTAATTTCTGTAGCGGTAAATTCATGACCATCAAGTTATGGATAAACTTAACGTCAATAAAAGCAGAGTCACCACCATGCTTTTATTGTTTCAAAATGAAAAAGGAAAAGTACGAACAAAACCCAAAGATAAGAAGTTTTCAAATCAAAACTAATAAAATGCCAGAGATTACAAGTAAGGGGGCCCTTTTTATGTGTCTATGTGTTTTTGGTATAAAAGATGTTTGCATAAAATAGAGTGTGGGGGTGAGAAAAGAATTCATTAATTATATTTTTGTATTTCAGTAGACCTTCGGACTTGTGCCTACGTACCAACATAAAAATGAGGGATCGAAACCTCGTAGTTCATGGTATCAATTTCAAAATGAGTGGATTGCTTTTAATCAAAATTTAAGTTTAAAAGAGGCACAAAGGGGCCTAAAAGTTTGGATGGGTGTTAGTTCTTTTGGTCTTTTGAAATTTTAAGTCAATATGATTAGATTTATTTACAAGTTTGATCAAGAAAGGAGTTCGAAAATACAATGGCATAAGGCCAAAGTTTCTAATTTGCAATAAGGTCTAAGTTTTGAAATTACAAGCAAAGAAAGTTTTTTTAAAAGGGGAGAGATTTTGAAATTTAAGAAGTGGGAGGAGATGAAGAGACTAATCCTAAGGAAAAAATTAAAAGTTAAGAGTTGAAAAGATCTAACCAATGGGATGCAATCCAATAGACAAGAATGTCATATAGAAAATCCACTTTCCCTTTGGACTTTAAATCAAGCAATACTCAGCAAGCAATTATAAATATTAAGATCAAGGCATCAAATAAAAATGGCCACATCCAAGCAAGCAACTTCACAGCTGACAATCTTTTCTATCTTCTCAAGTATCAGATGGCATACTCCTTGGCTTTACTCAGAATAAGACATTAGACATAGGTTAAAAGTAACAATTGCATCAAGACCATGTAGCAGATGAATTCAATGGATCCCAATACTTGCATCAGATGAAATCTCAAATCATAATAACTTGGTCTCAGAAATGTCGGCATTGGCCAAGTCCCTTTTGCATATGGAATGTTACCTAATTCTAAGTCCAAAAGTTCAGACCAAATCCAACAGTCCACACAAACATGTTTTAGGGATTTTTGTTATTTATTAAGTATTTTAAGGTCCTAAGACCACAAAAACAAACAAAATACACAAACAAATATATACAATCACAATACATGGCTCAAATGAGCAAAGTGAAATGGCATAAACATAAACAAGTTTAATGATATGTAAATGACAAATAAAATGGTAAAGGACTTGAATTTAAATTGCATAAAGTAAATTACTTGAAAGTAAAGCAAGGTTAATAGTAGTTAGTGTTAGTCAAAGTTAATTAGATGTTAATGGAGTTTTACTTTTTAATTGATTAAGTCATTCTTTGGAGAACACTCAAGCCTCTATTCACAAGCATGGATCCTTGAACCAAGACATCTTCCAAAGGAAGGAAAAAAGGCCAAGTTTCCATACAATACCATGAAAGGGAGGAGACTTGCAATATCACTTACTAGAATGATATGCCTTTAGGGTCAAATTTAGCTCTATGTTAAACAATTGTAATTGGACTTATATAGAAGTCACAACTATCTGACACTGGACAATAAAAATTTAGGTGCTAATGCATGTAAGAGATTTGGTATGATGAACCAAACTCCAAAAACATACCACACACTAAAATAAAATGTCAAAAGGATTAACCTATTTCATTCATACTTGTATTGGTTCATCTAACACAAGGTTCTTTAAGAACCAATTAGCCTTATTATGTTGAGAATTCATTGGTCAAAAAAAAGGATTGGAGAGAATGGGATTGAAGATGAAGAGGGAAGGGAGATGAGAGAAACACAAATTGGTCATGGGAGGAATTTTATCAAATTAAAATCATTCCTTCATTTTGGGAGATGAAATGTACATTTCATCAATCCCCTAAATCCAATGATTTTAACTCAACAAAAGTCAAATAAACCTTAACCAAGGCCCAACCACATAGTCAAACATGACAAGTCAATAAAAATGGCTCAACATAATTTCTATACAATTAATCAATTAAAAATCAAATTAAAAATGTATTTAAACTAAATTTAGTTTGGTTAAAACCTAAAACCTCTTCAAAACACCAAATAAATGGCCAAGAGATTTATCCTAGGTCAAACAAGGTCAAAGGACTTTAGACAAAAAAATTCATAATTTTTGAAAAGTCAGAAGTATTTTTAAGCAATTAAAAATATGCACAAAAACAATTAATTCATGAAAAATATCAAAATTTATCTAAAAAATAATTTTAATTAAGAAAATGAAAGAGGAAAATATTTAAAGATTTTTGGTGAAAGTCCCGTATTTTTTGGATTAAAAATGAAATTAATATGAATTAATCAAAATAAATGGATTAAACATAAAAATCAAAAAAAAAAAAAACAAGAGCCATCATATCTCCCTCATCAATTGAGGTGGAAGATCTGATGGCCACACACACGCGTTCCACCATACGCCTTGGTTAATGCATTGTACGTCTTGTAATCACAATGAACGCTTGATATTAAAACATTTAAATCAGATCAGATGGCTTGGATCTTGCCAATGCACCACCGGAGCCCTATTTCTGGTCATCTTCTATGGTGATCACCACCGGTCTGGTTCAAGCTCAACTTCATGGAAAATAAAAAGTGAATAAACTAATTTGAAGGAAAAATGCTCAGGAGCACGAATATGGCCTCAATTTTCTCCAATTCCAAGTATATAAAAAGATACATGGATTTGAATTTTGAGGATCATGAACTGAGTTGCTTCGATTTGACCTCAAAGCAACTCAATCTTCTTTCCTACATTGATAGGACTTCAGGCAACTAAAAATCACAAAGAATGGTGAAGAATTGAGAGAGAATCGAAGAGATGAAGTTTTTGAAAAACCACTTTCGAGTTGATCCAATTTCACTTAATCTTGATTTGGATTTGCTTGCTTCATCTTCCTCTTGCTTGCAGAAACCAATTGATATGAAAAGGGAAGTGAATTTATGGAGTTTGAACTTCAAAACAGAAGATGAAGTTCAAGCTCGATTTCAAGAGAAACCTTCGGAAATTCTATGGCAGTGAGGGTTTGAATCAGTCTAGCAAAGCTTGGGTAGGGAGTTCTTCATAATTCTGAAGCCTTGAGCTTGTTTAAATAGGCAATGAATTTAATTTTTGCACCACTTGAAATTTGGCCAAATTTAGAAACCTCTTTGCATGGGTGCATGGGCAATGATTTGGGCCTAAAGAATGATGTAATCCAACTCCAATTCGTGTGCAAAGTGTACTGAAATTATCATGTGGAAGCATTCAAAGAAGAGTGATCATTTGAATCCAAAAATCTTGCCAAAACACTTCCCACAATGGAGCCATGCGCAAGTCCCTCAATTTTGATCCAAATAAGATGATCTTGGGCTTTTTGGAAAGGTGAGATCAAGGGGAACAACTTTCATGTTGAACACGTTTTCATTTGAAGATTGGATCATGATGAATTTTAAGGTGGAAGTTTGGGAAATCAAACATATTTGAAATTTTTCAAAGTCCCAAGTCAAATGTTTACTTCTTCCACCTTGAATAACATTTTCTATGGACTTCAAATGAAAAACGTTCCCTCATAAAAGTTTTATCTCTTTAAAAACTATTAAATTTGGTAACTAATTTTACCTCATTTGCATTTGGCATGGATGAGTTATGTATTTTAGAAGTTGGGGATAATCACTTATTCAATGGTATTGGCCCAAAATGACCTATAATGTTTGCTCTTGGCACATGGATTTTCAAGTTGAATTTGGACTTCCTACAAACATAAAAGTTGAAGTAGGCATCTTGAATTTGATCATACAATTTGAATTACTTTTATATCATAAAAAATTAGTAAGTTATGGTCTTGGGAAGTTGACCTCCAAGCTAGGGTTCAGACAAAATGACCTATAATCTTTCACCATAAAAGATGACCTTGCAAGAAAAACTAGCTCTTGACTTCAACATGAAAGTTGTTTGGAGTGTAATTTTGAGTAAAGTTTCTCTTGAAATGATTTTTATATGACAAAAATTGTAGGAGATAGGGTCTAGGGAACCCTAGTTTTGCCAGTTGACTTTCTCTGGTCAACCACCATGAACCATCTTTCTAGCTTGACATTCTCTTGACTTTTGGGAATCATGGAGGATCATACATGTGTAAGATGGTGTAATATTAAGTATACCTTGAAATATATGATCAAATGTTGATGAAACTTGTTGAAGAAGTCACACAAGGCACCCAGTTGAATTAGGGTTTCCAAGGCTAACAAACTTCAAACTCTTGATGATTTCTTGATCAAAACGACATGTGAAGATCATGGGGTTTCATATATGATGCTTAGAGATAATGTGAACCATTTCTTGATTGAACTCCTTGCACTGAGGGTCTCAAACCCTAGATATAAGCTTGATAGAGCATGGGTGAGCACACACTACCTATAAAAGTAGCAAACTATACATTGACATATTTTTGGTATTTTGGTTAGTAAATACTGAAAAATAAAGTATGATACAATTAAAATTGCTTGGTGATCTCTCCCAATGCAAACCCAATGAATGAGGGGTAAGGAGGATGTCAAGGTGTGATCCCAATGCTAATGCATATGATGAGATAACGTAAGGGATATTAGGGTTAAAATTGGGGTCTTACACAAACAAGCAGATAAAATAAAAATAATTTGGGCACAATTTTGATGAGAAAAACTCTCTTTTTATTGATTTGACCCTTGAGTGGGCAACTATACATAAAGATGCAATTCCTTAATGAGGTGATTGTTGTGCAAGAAAAATAATGGAAATGAAAATTGAGTTTCCATTGAGTTTCAATATTGCTATAATCTTCATGTCTTTGGAAGTCTGGACACCTTACCTCTAAAGAAGTCGACTGGATTGATTCTTCGCTTCTGGAGACCTTCGGGGATATAATAGATTTACAAAATTGCAGTTTTTTGCCTTGGAATTAATCCCTAACTTTTGCCTGGATCGCCCTTTCGGGTTTTCAATCCACCGGGATACACTTTTTTGTCTGAGCCGCCCTTTTAGGTTTTCGACTCGGTTGGTTAATTATTGTATTTTTATCCCAAATTTTTTCATGGACCACCCTTTCGGGTTTTTGATTCACCAGGATAGCCATTTTTGCCCAAGTCGGCCTTTCGGGTTTCCGACTTAGCGGCTTTTATTATTCCACCTTTTTTTAGGCAAAGTACTTTTTAACTATGTCCGTATTTGTCTGGAGTGACAATTCATCATCTTCCATAGTTGCAAGGATCAGAGCGCCTCCGGAAAAGTCTCTAACCACTATAAATGGATCTTCATAATTTGGCGCCCACTTGCCCCTAGAATCTTTGTGAATTGACAGGATTTTCTTCAGCACCAAGTCGCCTTCTTGGAACACTCTAGGACAAACCTTTTTGTTGAACGCTTTCTTAAGACGCCTCTGATAGAGTTGGCCATGACATAATGATTTTAAGCGCTTCTTTTCAATAAGGTTAAGTTCATCTAACCTTGCTTGAACCCATTTTGTCTCGTCTAGCTTAGCCTTCATCAAGACTCTCATAGAGGGGATTTCAACTTCTATAGGAAGGACTGCTTCCATGCCATAGACCAAGGAGTATGGGGTTGCCCCTGTTGAAGTACGTACAGATGTATGATAACAATGCAACGCAAAAGGTAACATCTTGTGCAAATCCTTATACGTGACCACCATCTTCTGAATGGTTTTCTTGATATTTTTATTTGCAGCTTCAACATCCCCATTCATCTTTGGCCGATATATGGTGTTCAATTTTGAATGTTGCACACAACTCCTCTATTATTTTATTGTTGAGGTTGGACCCGTTATCAATGATGATTTTGCTGGGAACCCCGTATCGACATATGAGATTGTTCTTTAAGAAACGAGCGACCACTTGCTTGGTGACATTTGCATAAGACGCAACTTCGACCCATTTGGTAAAGTAGTCTATGTCAACCAAGATAAACCTATGCCCATTGGACACTTTAGGTTTGATCATCTCGATCATGTCAATTCCCCACATAGACAAATGCCACAGTGATGCTATGACATTTAAGGGGTAGGTGTAGCGAGAAATTCATGATCATCAAGCTATGGATAAGCTAGAGATCAAATAACAAGAGTCGCCACCGCGCTTTTATTGTTTCCAAGGGGAAAGGGAAAAAGTATGAACAAAACCCAAAAGTAAGAAGTCTTCAAATAAAAACTAATAAAATGTCAGAGATTATAGGTAAGGGGGTTGGTTACACAGAGGTAAGGTGTTAGCATCCAAAGTGTCCTAGGTACTCCTAGGGAGACCTTTTTGTGTGCATATGTATTTGGTACAAAATGATGTTTACAAACAAATAGAATGGGGGGATGAGAAAAGAATTCATTAATTATATTTTTATGTTTGACAAGACCTTCATGATACAAATTTCAAAGTGAATGCATTGCTTTTAACAAAAATTGAATTTGAAAGGCACAAAGGCCTAAAAATGTTTTGAATGGGTTAGTTCTTTTTTGGCTTTTTTGAAAGTTTAAGTCAAGTATAGTTAAGTTTATTTACAAATTTGAGTTAAGAAAGAAATTTGAAAATGCAATGGCATAAGGCCAAAGTTTCTATCTTTTTGCAAAGTGGTCAAAGTTTATAACAAAATAAGTTCAATCAAAGAAGATTTTGAAAAGGGAGGGAGAGATTTTGAAATTAAAGAAATGGGGAGAAGATGAAGAGACTAATCCTATGCACAAAATTAAAAGTTAAGAGTTGAAAAGATCTGACCAATGGGTAGCAATCCAATAGACAAGAATGTCAATAGAAACCCAGAATTCCCTTGGACATTTAGAATCAAGCAACACACAAATGCACAATTATATTATCTTGAAGAACAAAGGCATCAAATAAAGGTAGCCACATCCAAGCTTAGCCACTCCATGATCTTCTTTAAATTATCCCATGTAACAGATGAATTCCATAAGCCACAGGTTCAAAATAACAACTCTACAATGATCATGTTGCAGATGAACTCAAAGGGGTCTTGAATGATGTATCAGATGAAGTTTCAAATTGCAGGCACTTGGTTTCTTAATAAATTGGCACTGGCCAAGTCCTTTAGCATAAGAATGTTGCCTAAGTTCTAAGTCCATTTGTTCAAGATCAAGCCAACAGTCAACACAAAAGTTTTTTAGGGTTTTTGTTGTTATTATGTACATTAATGGTTAAAGACCACACAAACAAGCAAAGTATACACAAACAAGATAAATCACACAATATGGTCCAAGTGGACAAAGTGAAAATTGCATTAACCTAAACAATAATAATGGTATGAATAATGGCAAATGAATAAAGGCTAAAGTTAAATGACATTAAAATAAATGGCTTGAAATTAAAAGTTAGTCGTTAATGAGTTAGAAGTTAGTATTGTTTTTGCTTTTGCTTTTCATTTTAAGTCATTCTTTGGAGAACACTCAACCCACTTATCACAAGCATGGATCTTTAAGCCAAGACATCTTCCAAAGGAAGGAAAAAAGGCCAAGTTTCCACACAATACCATGAAAGAGGGGAGACTTACAATCTCACTAACTAGAATGCTATGCCTTTTGTATCACAAATTTAGCGCTATGTTAAGCAATCGTAATTGGAATTATGTAGAAGTCACAACTATTTGAGATCGGGCAATAGAATTTTGGTGTTAATGCATGTTAGAGACATAGTATAATGGACTATGCTCATGAAACATACCACACACAAAAAATAATATGCAAAAGAGGTGGCCTAATCTCATCCATATTTATGTTGATTTTTCAATCAACTAACCTTAGGACTTTGAGATATCATAGGCCAAATGAGATGAATGCATAAAGAAGGGGAATGGATCAAAACTCAAATTGGTCAAAGGAAGAATTTTACCAAATTAATATCATCCATTCATTTTGGGAGATGAAATGCACATTCCATCAATCCCTTAAATCCAATGATATTAACTTGACAAAGTCAAATCAACCTTGACTAAGGCCCAACAACACAAGTCAAACTTCCACAAACCATCACAAGAGATCAACAAAATTATTTGTCATTTATTCAATTTAAAAAAACTAAAATAATGCATTTAAATGAAATATGGTTTGTCAAATTCCTAAAACCTCATCAAAACACCAAAGAAATGGCCATGAGATTTATCATAGGTCAATCAAGGAAAAAGGACCTTGGAGAAAAAATTTCAAAATTTTTAAAGACTTAAAAGTATTTTTAAACAATTCAAAATAATCAGAAAACCAATTAAAATTTGAAAAATATTAATAATGATCCAAAAAATAGTTTTAATTCAAAATATGAAAGACGAAGTTATTTGAAATTATTTGGTGAAACTCTCATATTTTTTTGGATCGATATTAAAATTAACATGAATTAATAAAAATAAAAGGAATAAAACAAAAATATGAAAATATGAAAAAATGTGAGCCACTTGATCTCCCTCATTAATTGACATGGCAGATCAAGTGGCCTAAAACACGCGTTCCACCAAACACACGAGTCACCTTTTGAAATGGACACGTGAGATTAAAACATTTTAAAATGATCATGTGGCTCAGAACCTGTCCAGCACACCACCGGCGCTAGCCCTCCGGTCACCTTCTCAAGCGAGGCTCACCGGACTGGTTCAGTCATCACCATCACATAAATGAAAAAGGAGGACATGATCTGAAAGAAAAATGGCGTAGAGCACGAATCTGACCTCAATTTAAACAAACTCCACATATATAGAAAGATATGAAGAGTTGAATTTTGAGGTGTGTCAACTGAGTTGCTTCAATTTGACCTCTTAGCAACTCAATCTTCTTGCCTACAATGGTAGGACTTCAGACAACCAAAGATCCAAGAGAATTGAGTAGAACTGAGTGAGAATCGAAGAGATGAAGTTTTCTAAAAATTACCTTCAATGCTATGCAGTTCTTGATATAGCTTGCTCCAAACACGATCTGATCACACTTGAGAAGCTAGCAGGAAGTGATTAGAGAGGTTGTAAGGCTTTGGATCCTGGAGTTCTTGAATCTCCAACAGTTGAGATTCAAACTCAAATTTCAAATTGAAATTTCTCAGGTTTTCCTTTAGAATGAGAGGGTTTCAATGAGGGGCAAAGATGGCACGCAAAGTGTGTTTCAAATGAGCACAGAGGTCATGTATTTATAGCATGAATGAACGATATTTGCACACTTTAAAAAATTGTCCAAAATTAGCAATGTTGATGGCACGAGTGCATGGGCATTTACAGGCCCATGATGCAATGCAAAAAGGTCCAAAATGATTCCAATTGAGGTCTGAATGAAGCTTGAATGGCAAGGCATTGTGAACTAAAGTTTATGCAACTGATTCTTTCCAATGATGCAGCCCTTTTAAAGCCATGCACAGACCTAGCAAACCTCATCCAAAATGCATGACCTTGGGTTCTTTGGAAAGCTTGGATCAAGGGGAACAAGTTTTATGTTGAACACTTTTTAATTTGGATCTTGGAACATGGAGAATTTAGAGGTGGAAGTTTGGAAATTTCAACATGTTGAAATTTTTTATAAGTGTCAAGCCAAGGTATGATCCCAATGCTAATGCATATGATGAAATTGCATGAGGGGTCTTAGGGTCAAAATTGGGGTCTTACAAATGTCCCTATTTAAGGACATTCTAACTGAGGAGGCGAAGGTTAAAATCTTCATGTCGACTCAGTAGAATGGGCTTAAATAACAACATATAGAAACAAATTTTGGTCCCTAAGAGACCTCATGATGCATATGATATGAATGCAAAATTTAATGCTCTGTGGGGAAATTTTGCCACAAAGGAAAGGAAATCAGAGAGACCGAAAGTCCGCAGGAGTATAATGTATTCCGTAAGGAAAACTCACTCGGGAGACAGAGACTCTAGGGGAAAAAGGAGTTATGTGTAGGTCAGGCTACGACTTAAAACTGCTGGGGACTAGAGGAATTCCATACAAACATGGAAAAAACTCAATCAAGGAACAACAACATCTACAGGGGATATGAGTAAGTCAGGATAAAACTGAAATACCTGAATCATGCAGGGAAAGCGATTTCTCTAAGGAAAAACGCACTCAACTCAATTGGGGAAGAAATAAGCTTTAACACAGGAGGAGCAAAAATCTATTATCTACTACATGTTACTGGGTGAGGAGATAATAAAGATCTGAAAGAGAAAACATCCGTCATCGGTTAAGATGAACATATCAAGGGTATACTCTCTGAGAAATGCCAGGAAGGAGTATTCATTACCGGTTACTTGGTAAGAATAACCTTGTTGGGGAAAATCGCAGAAAACAGGATTTACAACTACCAGTTACTGGGCAGAAGACCAAAGGTGAGAATATCCATCATCGGTTAAGATGAACATATCAAGGATAAACTCAACATGGAAGAAGATTTGTCATCGGTTAATATGAACATATCAAGGATAGACTTGTCTGGGATTGTCAAGGAGGATAACTGTCATCGATTAAGATGATCATATCAAGGATAACCAACTGAACAAAAAGTAGGAATTACATCTATCGAATGCTGGATAGAAGACCATCAAAGAGAAAATCAGTCACCGATTAAGATGAACATATCAAGGATAGACTCTGAGAGGGGGGAAAATAGGAATTACATCTATTAGTTACTGGATAGAATACCACAAAGAGAAGGAAACCCGTCATCAGTTAGGATGAACATATCAAGGATTAACTCTCTAGGGAACATAAAAGGGATTACTACTACCTTTTTACTGGGTAGAACACCAAAGGTGAGAATATCCGTCATCGGTTAGGATGAACATATTAAGGATAAACTCAGGCAGGGGAGAGAAAGATATTCGTTGCTAGTTAGGGTGAACATATCAAGGATATACTTTCTGGAGAATCAAAAACAAATGAAACCACTGGGAATTCCACTACTGGGAAAACAGGGGTACTTTTTCCGGGTATTGGGCAAGAAGTAACAAATTGCAAACTAAGAAGAATATTACCAGTTACTGGGTAATAAGCTCTTAGGAGACTCAAAGCATCTATCTAGGAAGGAGCTAGAAAGAAACAACCAATCAAGACTCAACCCATTGAGGACATAACTCAAGAAGAGTGATTCCATCTAGATAATTAACTGGAAAGGAAACTGAAGTAATAATCATCCACGAGGAATAACTCAGTGGGGAAGAGGAGAAAGGTTAAAGTCTTTCTACCTAAGGGGCTGACACTCTACAATTGAGGGAGGACAGACACCGAACTTGTATAGGGATAAAGTACCGCCATACAAAGAATGAGAATCTCAAATCACACAAAAATAATGGTGCCAATATGCAATTATGAAATTATGTGAATGTATATGTATATATATGTATATGATGATTATGCTGACAAAATGATCACAAAGGATACAAAGGTGTCACAAATAATTTGAGTCATCGGTACAATCCTCGGTAAATCCACAAAAAGAGGGAGACAACTGCTGGAGAACAGAGAAATCAACAAACCAAAGGCTCAAATCTAGCCGAGGGAGGAGATCTGCTGAGGAGAGGCGAAGTTATTGATTCTGCAGGGAATTTTAGGTCAACGCCATATTAAATGAGAGACAACCATATAGAAGATAAACACAAAACAGCTGCTCAGAAACCAGGAGGAGACTCTCACTGGGAGCGAGTCAGGTGGTGACTAGTGGGGAAACCAACGCGATCTACTGAAGAAAAAAAACATCTTACTTTGGTGAAGATCAACCCTGCTGAAGCAACGTGAACTCCATTGGGGAATACTGAAACACTGTCGGGGAAATAACACGCCGCAAGATACTGAATTAACCAACTTAGCTGGGGAAAAGAATCGGAACTCTGCTAGGGAACAAACATTTCGCGGGGGAACCAGATTAACACAAACAACTAGGGATACCCGAAGGGTTAACTGTTTTGGGAACCTCTGATGTTTCGCACTTAAGGACTTGCTGCTCTTTGAAGTGCTGTTGATACTCTCTTTTAATTGCTTTGAAAAATTCTTGTTTTTATATGTTTTAAGAAAATGATTTTGAATAAAAAAACTTAAATTTCCAAAATGAATATAATAAAATTTAAACTATTGGCTGAAGTAAATAAGAGTAGAAACAATTGGACAAAAGTTCAACTTTATTTAATGGGATGGTAGTCTGTAAATGACAAGGCTCCATAGATTTTTACAAAGTTGAAAATGGTAATTTACATGGAAAAGGGTTAAATTGAATACAAATGATCCTTAATATTTCTACCAACTCTTGATATCCACTGTGCTCTTGACCGCTACTAGGATGATGAATCGACGTCAACCCTTGTGCTCAACAAAGTCTTTCCAAAATTGGTCGATCAGCAGACTGCAGTTACTTGCCATAATCCCTAATTTTTGCATAAGTTGCCCCAAGGTGGGGTACTCAACTTATCAGGAAATTCTTTCTGTTTTTATGTCTCTAATTTTTGCCTGGATCGCCCTTTCGGGTTTTCAATCCACCGACACGCTCATTTTTGCCTAAGCCGCCCTTTCGGGTTTTCAACTTAGCAAGCTGTTCTTTTCTTCTTTTTAAGCGAAGTATTTCTTGACTGCATCTGCGTTCACTGGAGGAGTGAACTCTTCACCATCCATAGTTGTAAGAATCAAAGCACTGCTTGAAAAGGCTCTCTTAACAACATATAGGCCTTCATAATTAGGAGTCAATTTGCCCCTAGAATCTAGTTTGAATGACAAGATCTTCTTGAGCACAAGGTCACCTTCTCTGAACACACGAGGTCTGACCTTCTTATCAAAAGCTTTCTTCATTCTCTGCTGATATAACTGACCATGACACATGGCAGTCAATCTCTTCTCTTCGATCAAATTCAGCTGGTCAAACCTGGTTTGACACCATTCAGCCTTAGTTAACTTGGCTTCCATGAGCACTCGTAATGAAGGAATCTCAACTCTTACAGGGAGAACTGCTTCCATGCCGTATACAATAGAAAAGGGGTTTCCCCTGTTGAAGTGCGAACGGATGTACGATACCCATGCAAGGCAAACGGGAGCATCTCATGCCAATCCTTGTACGTGACAACCATCTTCTGAATAATTTTCTTAATATTCTTATTCGCAGCTTCAACAACCCCATTCATCTTGGGTCTGTAGGGAGAAGAATTATGATGTGCAATCTTGAAGACTTTGCAAAGAATTTCCACCATATTGTTATTCAAGTTTGATCCATTATCAGTAATGATCTTGCTTGGCACACCATAACGACATAAGATCTGATTCTTGATAAACCTTACAATAACTTGCTTGGTCACATTCGCATACGATGTCGCTTCTACCCACTTGGTGAATTAGTCAATTGCCACCAGAATGAAACGATTTCCATTCGAAGCATTGGGCTTAATCATCCCAATCATATCGATTCCCCACATGGAGAAAGGCCATGCGGAAGAAATAACATTCAATAGTGTCGGAGGAGCATGAATCTTATCAGCATATATTTGACACTTGTGGCACTTCTTCACAAACTTGCAATAGTCAGATTCCATTGTCAGCCAATAGTAACATGCTCGCAACAGCTTCTTTGCCATTGCACGTCCATTGGAATGAGTACCAAAGGAACCTTCATGCACTTCGGTCATCAACAGGTCTGCTTCGTGTCTGTCCACGCAACTGAGCAAAACCATGTCGAAGTTTCTCTTGTATAGTATATCACCATTCAAGTAGAAATTACCGGCTAATCTTCTCAAAGTCTTCTTATCTTTCAAAGATGCCCCAGATGGGTAAACCTGACTTTGGAGGAAACATTTGATATCATAATACCACGACTTCTCGTTTTTTACTTCTTCAACAGTAAACACATGAGTTGGCCTATCAAGACGCATCACAGACAAATTGGGAACTTCATTCCAATACTTCACTATAATCATTGACGCCAATGTTGCAAGAGCATCTGCCATCCGGTTCTCATCTCGAGGGATATGATGAAACTCAACCTTTGTAAAGAAAGTTGAAATCCTCCTCGCATAATCTCTATATGGTATTAAACCGGGTTGATTTGTCTCCCATTCTCCTTTGATCTGATTCACAACCAAAGCTGAATCACCGAAGACATCCAAATACTTGATTCTGGGATTAATGGCCTCTTCAAGCCCCGTAATGAAAGCTTCATATTCTGCCATGTTGTTCGTACACTTGAAAGTCAATCTAGCTGTAAATGGTAGATGCGTGCCTTGAGAAGTAATGATCACTGCCCCAATGCCATTACCATATTGATTAACAGCTCCGTCAAATACCATGCCCCAACGGGAACCAGGTTCTGGCTTTTCTTCAAGCAATGGTTCATCACAATCTTTCATTTTCAAGTACAAAATCTCTTCATCAGGAAAATTATACTGCACTGATTGATAATCTTCAATTGGTTGGTGAGCCAAATGGTCAACCAAGATACTACCTTTGATCGCTTTCTGAGATCGGTATTCAATATCATACTCTGATAACAACATCTGCCAACGGGCAATCCTCCCAGTTAAAGCAGGCTTCTCAAATATATACTTGATCATATCCATTTTGGATATCAATCAAGTGGTATGATTTAACATATACTGACGCAAACGCTTAGCATCCCAGGCCAATGCGCAACAAGTTTTTTCTAGCATAAAATACCGAGTCTCACAGTCGGCGAACTTCTTACTGAGGTAGTAAATTGCAAATTCTTTCTTTCCAGTCTCATCTTGGTGACCAAGAACACAATCCATACTCTCATAAAGCACAGTCAAATACATGATCAACGGTCTTCCTTCAACAGGTGGAGACAAAATCGTAGGCTCAAGCATATATTCTTTGATACTGTCAAAAGCTTTCTGGCAGTTTTCAGTCCAATCACAAGACTGATCTTTTCGAAGAAGCTTGAATATAGGCGCACATGTGACAGTCATGTGGGAAATGAATCTGGAAATATAATTCAAGCGGCCGAGAAAACCTCTCACTTGCTTCTCAGTTTTTGGTGCATGCATCTCTTGTATTGCTTTGACCTTGGCAGGGTCAACTTCAATATCCTTCTCGCTGACAATAAAGCCCAACAACTTACCAAAACGAACACCAAAAGTACACTTATTGGGATTCAAGCGGAGTTTATATTTCCTAAAATGCTGGAATAGCTTCAACAAATGCTCAACATGTTCCTCTTCATCAATTGATTTAGCAATCATGTCATTGACATATACTTCAATCTCTTTATGCATCATATCACGAAAAAGAGTAGTCATTGCTCTTTGGTAAGTTGCACCCGCATTCTTTAAACCGAAATGCATCATTCTATAACAGAATGTTCCCCAAGGTGTAATGAATTTGGTCTTCTCCATATCTTCGGGTGCCATCTTGATCTGATTATATCTGAAAAATACATCCATAAACGAAAAGACTTTGAACTTAGCAGTATTATCTACCAACATATCAATGTGTGGCAGAGGAAAATCATCTTTCGGACCGACTTTATTCAAATCTCTATAGTCGAAACACATGCAGACTTTTCCATCTTTCTTCGGCACATGCACAATATTGGCCACTCATTACGGATACTCAGCGGTCACAAGGAAACCGGCGTCAATTTGCTTTTACACTTCCTCTTTGATCTGCACAGCCATATCAAGATGCATTCTTCTCAACTTCTGCTTGACTGGCGGGCATTCTGGATTCAACGGAAATCTATGCTCCACAATCTCAGTATCCAAACCAGGCATGTCTTGATAGGACCAAGCAAACACATCTGAATACTCTCGAAGAAGATCAATCAACCCCTTCTTGACATTTGGACACAGGCGAGACCCAATCTTGACTTCCTTCACATCATCCTCGGAACCCAAGTTGACTAACTCAATCTGCTCTTCGAACGGCTAAATGGTCTTTTCATCCTGCTCAAGAAGACGAGATAGCTCATCACTCACTTCTACATCACTTTCCCTCTCGGCTTCAAACACAGGGAATTCAAAATTTGGAGATGGAGAAAGATCATTGTATTCAATGGGGTTAGGAACCAACCTGCATAATGATTTGATATTTTGATTTTAGAGAAGTGAATTTGTGACCAAATATTATGCAGATGGAAAATTATATTGTTTATTTATAAAAAAAATTGTGATTACCATTTTCAGAAAAAAGTAAAAACAAAATATCATAGATGTGGATGAATAGAATTAATTTTATTAATGATCAACTTGAAAATGCCCAACAATATTCACTTCTCCCTTAGGCATAGGAGAAGGATTTTAAAAACATATAAAACCAATTACTTAGATCGATGCAAAGTAATAGGAATATCAACAGCGGTCCAATTGTTGCAAGCCTTTCCATGCGTCACAAAATTGGTGCAATCTTCCTCTTCGTCATCCTCTAGCACAACAACTAAGTGTTGTTCATTGCCATGAATGAACCCTCCGCTACGGAAGCTAAGTTGAATATCTTCAGACCTTGTAGTTGATGAACCTTTCTGGAACCCCAAATCGGTTCTGCCTTTGTTGTCGGAGACCTCTACCATGCGCCCCCACTGATCAACATTGCCTTCTTCCACAATCTTATTAGCATCTTTCAACGAGGACATAGGTGCCCCAACTCTCTTTTCAGCAGCAATAGATAAGACCTGGAACGGAGTTCTAACCTCATCCTCAACTTCAACATAAGAGAAAGATGACAGGTTCCTAACTAACATCGCTTTCTCTCCACTAACAATCACAAGCTTTCCATTCTTCACAAATTTGAGTTTCTGGTGCAAGGATCCATAGCCTTCCCAACAAAAAACTGTAAGCCCGGTGGATATCCATTACTTGAAAAGTAATTTGAAAATCACTCGGACCTATCTTTACTGGAAGGTCCACTTCACCTATCACTGTTTTGCATGAATCGTCAAAAGCTTTGACGATTACTCCACTATACCTCATAGGCGCTCCTTGATATGACATCTTTGATAGAGTTGACTTTGGCAACACATTCAACGACAACCCGGTGTCAACAAGCACATTTGACGAAGCATCCTCTTTGCAATTCATAGAAATGCACAAAGTCAGATTATGGTTTCTTCCCTCCTTAGGGAGTTCTTCATCACAGAAGATAAGATTATTGCAAGAAGTGATGTTAACCACGATATGATCGAATTGATCCACTGTAACATCATGTTCTATAAATGCTTGTTCCAAAACTCTCTGCAGTGCTTCTCTATGCGCTTCAGAATTCAAGAGCAGAGACAACACTGAGATTTTTGAGGGGGTTTTGAGCAGCTACTCCACCAGATTGAACTCACTTCTCTTGATTAACCGAAGTACCTCATCATCATTGTTAGCCTTCAAATCGCTGGATTCACCAGACTTACCCTTTGAAGCACCAACTAGATCTACAACAGGCACTTCCACCTTCTTACTCACAACTGATTCTTCCTTATCCTTTGGGAACACCGGTCCAAACACACGACCACTGCGGGTCACCTTGGTAACATCAGTAATGCTCACCACAGAGCTAGTCGTAGGTAACTGGACCTTTTGACCAGCTTCTATCATTGTAGCATTATACTGGTACGACACAACTTTATCAGATGAATACGGGACTGGGCCCGCTAACCGTATAACCAACGGCGATACTGATTTATTGCTTACATTGTTACTATTGTTGCTGTCATACTAGATTACCAATCTCTCTGGCTGCTTAAAAATAGGCACTATGACATTTACATCATCATCTACATGACGGAATTTAACAATTTGAATCATGCATTCATCCATCAGCCGTTGGATGTCTCTTTTAACAATTTCACAACCCCTCAGGTTAATACTACAGATAACACAACTGTCATGGTCATGTTCACAGTCACTCACCAAACAAATGTCCTTATGCATCTGCACTAAGGACCTCCGAATAAAGCGCACATCAAAAACCTTAAACTCGCCAGGAAAACCATTCACCATATTCACAGAAGAGTTCACATTCAGCGTACGGTCCTCGAAGGACACCATTCCACTCTTCATCAGCTTTTGAACCTCATACTTGAGCGGATAACAGTTCTCGATATCATGTCCGGGTGCTCCCTGATGAAAAGCACAACAGAGCTCAGGCTTGTACCACCATGGAAGTGGTTCTGGAATCTGCGACGGGTTTCTGGGTTGGATTAGGTTCTTGAGAACCAAAGACGGGTATAGTTCTGCATAAGACATAGGAATCAGGTCGAAAGAAACCTTCTTCCTCTCAAAGTTTTGTTGATGATGATTGTTGTTGGTATTGTTGTTGTTGTAGGTGTTTGTTCGTTGTTGCGGTTGTTGTTGTTGACGTTGTGGTTATTGAATTGACGTTGATTGTTGATTAGAAAACACAGGGATAACTGAAGATACTTGATGATGATGTTGACGAGGTGGTTGACTTCTTCTGGTCAAAGGCCTCCTCGGCCTCCCACTGCTTATTGCATTCGCTTCATTATCCTTCTTCTTCCCAAAATTGCTACCATACCTCTTACTCAAAGATGCTTCATCTTTCGACAAACCTCCTTCTCGGACTCCTTCCTCAAGCCTCATCCTCACGTTTACCATTTCAGTAAAGTCATTAGGGACACTAGCAATCATTCGTTCATAATAAAATGAACTCGGGATTTTTAGAAAGATCTGTGTCATCTCTTTTTCCTCCAAAGGAGGAGTGATCTGGGCAGCCAATTCCCTCCATCTCTGCACATACTCTTTAAACGTCTCCTTATCTCTCTAAGACATATACCTCAGTTGGTCTCTATCGGGCTCCATGTCCATGTTGTACTTATATTGCTTGACAAAGGCCTCTCCCAGGTCATTGAAAGTACGAATGCTTGCACTGTCTAATCCCATATACCATCTGAGCGCAGCACCAGTCAGACTATCCTGGAAGTAGTGAATCAACAGTTGATCATTGTCGGTTTGAGTAGACATATTGTGAGCATACATCACTAGATGACTGAGGGGACAAGTGTTCCCTTTATACTTTTCAAAGTCAGGCACTTTGAACTTCACCCGGATCTTGACGTTTGACACTAAACACAACTCAGCAATATTCTTTCCAAACAAGTCCTTACCCCTTAGCCTCTTCAATTCCTTGCGCAACTCAAGAAACTGATCTTTCATTTCATCCATTTTCTCATAGACATCCGGAGCCTCAGACGGCTCAGAGTGATAAATGGTGTCCTCTACAGGAGATAAGATGTGCACAACGGGAGGTGGCACAGACATGACCGGGCTAGATACCGGCATGGAAGCAAAAGAAGGCATAAAGTTGGACGACATTCCCCACGAGAATCTGGCAAGCATAGTGGGTGCAAAATGAGCGGAAGAAGCAGGCATGGTAGAGGTAGCCACCTCTGAAATAACCGTCCTCTGAGGAGGAGGATGTAACACCTCAAAATTTGCCCTCCTCTTCTTGGGACTAGTTTAGCATATTGCATTTTCATTTTAGGGCCTTAGGAATTGCATATTGCATATCATGTGAAAATAAGACAATTCATCCTCCTAAGTCTTTCTCAGAAGATAGAGAGGTTAAGAGATTCATGCCTGAGGGTCTTATTGAATTGATGATCAATCATCTGAGGGTTGCTCTTCAATTAGGGTTTTTTGGTTCCTCAAGGAGGTTGAGTATTATCTTTATTGCAAGGGTACATCATCATCATCATGGTTATTGTCATCTGCAAGAAGTTCATTGTTCATGCTCAGGTTCCTTAGGATTAGGGTTTTGACCTCTGGTCAACCCTAATCAGTTGCATTCTTCCAATAAGTGATTTTCAAGGAGATGAGGTATTCTATGGAGAGTGGGATCACATGATCATCCTATTGAGTTTATATGAGCCAAGGTTCATTTTGGAGCCAATTCCCCAAGTGGTGGAGGCTCAAGCTGATCAGAGCACTTCTAAGTCATTTGTCAACCAAAAAGTCAACAGAAAGTCAACTGAGGGTTAGGAGGTGGAGAAATGGTTTGAGACACTTCATTCATGTCCCAAAGAGGTTCATTTGTCATTACAAACACTTATCTTGAAGAATTTGAGGTCAGATCAGAAGTTTCCAAAAATGGAAAGTGACTTGTAATTGAAAGTTTCCAAAAATGGAAAGATTTTGGTCCAAATTCAACTTGATCTTACATCATCAAAGAAGCTTCAAATTAACTTTTGTCCAACATGAAAGTTGAAGATATTTCTCTCCCATTTCCAAAAAGTCCAAGATCATGAATTTATGATGAATGGTTAAGGAGATATGATCAAATCATTGCCAAGTGTGCTTGAAACTTCAAAAGGCCATAACTTTTGACTCATAACTCCAAATTGAGTGGCTCTTTTTGCATATTGCTCCTCATGACATGAACTTTCCAAATCATTCATTACATTGCTTGAAATTCATCATATAATCATTTGTTCTTTCATGACCATTTTGGAGGGAAATTTACAAATTCAAAATTGGTGCATCATATGAGCTTTTTAACCATTCCAACATGCTCATAAGATGATTTTAAGTGAAAATGCATGGCCATTGGTTACTGTTCACGTAGGATTACATGCATGGGGTGAAAAAACCAATTTTTGCATAACACCTTATTTCTCACTAATCTCCAATTAACCAAAGCTTAATTAATTTTCAGTAGGATTAACATATCATATAAATATATAATCATAACAGAATTTGTGATTATTCATCATTCTAGATCTAGATCTCATTTTCCCTCCATTTTTTCTCTCAACCAAAATTCAAATTTCTTCCACATAACCTTGCTATTTTCTTGCATATTCTTGTTCTGTGATATGGATTTGGTGTAGATCAAGCTTTGTTTTGAAGGATTCGTGTGGAAATCAAGCATGGCAAGTTCATGAAGGTGAAGATGGAAATGGTTATTTGAGCAAGATCTAAGTTGTGCCAAGCCTCAATTTCAACTTCAAGCTACATAACAGTGATACAGGAGTGGATTTGGATGCTTGCCAAGCCTTGAATCTACCACTACCATTGTTGAAGCTTCAAGAGGTCAGATTTTCGAGTAGCTTAATTCTTGTTTTTATGGACATGATTAGATAGATCCTTGCTTCCTGATAATTCTGACATAAAGAACATGAAAAATGGTTGAGAAATGACAAAGTTATGTGGATTTAAAGTTTGGTGTTCAAAAATGTTCTTAATCGATTCTTGAAATTCATGATGATTTGGACCAAAATATTATTAGATCTGCAATCTACGTGCCAAGACGAGTTGAATGATGTATTCATTTCAAAATTCTGCAAAAAAAAATGGAGGTTACTGTTCACCACCGTCTTCATGAGGAAGACGGTGGTTTCCGCCGTGAGCCCCATCGTGCACGGCCGTGGTCACTGTGCGCTAGGGTTTTCAGCAAATTCCCTGTACAGCGTCAAAACAACGCCGTTTTGAGCAGCGCATCCCCTCGCTTCGATTCCGCCTGGCAGCACTTTTTCAAATTCGCTTCACATTTATTTTTTCCCTCCATTTTGACATATGCTTATTTCATTTTATTTCAATTTTTTTCCAACATTCAAAAATTCATATCAAATTGAAAAATGATCCAAATAATTCCAGATTTTTCTCTACATGATCATATGATTGTCTTCTATTTTTTGATGCAATTTTCTGGAATTGTGCCTGGCTGGAATTTTATTTGTGTTAGAATATGTGAACATGTATGCATATGTGATATTGCTTCATTCTTTCCATTGTGAAATGTTCAATATTGATCCAATTGCCATGAAATTTTGCATGATGATTCCCAACATGTTGATGGACCTTTGAGGCTTGATTGTGCATTTTTCTCATTTTTCATTTCTGTTTTATACACATGATTGCATGGTGTGGCAATGTGTGTCACACAATTTGATGTTCAACTTGTGCATTTTCATATCCATATCAAATGAGCTCCTCTGTTTATGAGTTTTGGCATGATGATTGTATTGGATATGTTGTATGATAATAAAAATTTCTAGAATTGTTTGAATCATTTCTGTTTTGATATGGAATTTTGATTCTTAATGTCCAATTGTGTGCCTTGAATTTGCTTTTGCCTTCTCTTGCTTACTACATGACTTTGCTTGATGACTTTGATTTGGTCCTTTTTAGGACATGCTCATGATTGTTTAAAGATGATTCATGTTGAGTTTTAGCTTCTGTTTTGACTTTTTACTTTACTTTTGACCCTAGCCTTTGAGCTAGTGGTTTGTTCTCATCTTTTGAGTTTTGAATTTCAGGTTTCAAAGCAATTAGCCACATTGGTTGATATGATCTCATCACTTGAAAAACAAGTTATTTTGGTTGACTAACCTTGCTGTTTTATAGGTCTTTTGGATGGTGAATCAATTTAGTTTGTTTGCATCTTATGCCTTGCACCATTGTTGTGTATATTGGTTGTTTGACTGTTGTTGATTGTTTGATTTGTCTGAATGTAAATATTGACTGGTTTAGCTTTTCTTACAGGTACTTTAGCCACTTTAACTTATTATTTGAGTTGCTTTGCTTTGCTTGTGGTTGGAAGACCACTTAGGTAAATCCCTAAACTCCATGTAGTCTGGAAGACCTGCTGTTTTTGGCAGGCACCTGTCTGAAGCCCTCCTTAAGAGGCCATGTTTTTGTTTGTTTATATTTGTGCCTTGTACTTCAAAGACCTCCTAAGTGAAGAGGCATTGGCAGATAAAAGGGATGTGCAATCCATCCCTTGCTATTCAGTTATGTCTTTCATCTTGCTCACACCATGTGTTGATGCACTTTGAATAAAAACCCAAAATCTTGTATGTAGAGTCTGTCATTGTGGAATAAAGTTCCTCATTCTAAACTCCCACACATTCTTTGATTCAAGCTCACCCAGGCCTGGGTTAAGAGCTATGAGGCATAACCCTCATCTCCATTTCATCTGCTCACCCTAACTCTCAATGTTAGAGGTTAAGAGCCTGACCACCCCTTTCAGTATCTGGCTTGTTTGTCAAGGTCGATATGACCCCTTGACTAAAGCCCAACCTTGATTGAGCCACTTGTTTGCGTATAGTGTGTGCTGATTGCTTTTGATGTTTATCTGTTTTGCTTCTCATCTCCTTTCTGTAGGAATCGTATGATCAACTTTCAAGGAAGTTAAATGTATGTAGAGATAGACTTGAGTTGACTCACAGTCTGTGTGAGTCAAACTCTTGTTAGAAACCTCAACCTAGGGCTATTGTGGATTACATGACAACTTTTAGGCTCGAGTCAGTCTCCCTATTAGTTTGTTATTTCCCGGTCTCTGGTTAGAAGAAAGTTTCTCCCCTGTTAAGGGGAACTACGTTGCCCTGATCCTCATACCAGATGAGGTACGTAGGCAGGAGATCGTGCGAGATCTCTCCGGGCACCCTTTTTTCTTTTTGTGTGTGTTTGCTTGACAGTTATTAGGCTCGAGTTCCGGACTCCCTATTAGTTTGTCTGTTTGATACCTTTTCTGTGTGTGTTAGGAGTTGGATGTAAGACCAGCGATTGACATTCCGTTTCCTATTTGTGTGCGTGTTTGGAGACTGATGTAAGCCTAGCGATTGGCATTCGGTTTCCCGTTTGTGGTTGGTTGTTTGGAGTCTGATGTAAGCCCAGCGATTGGCATTCGGTTTCCAGTTTGTTTCTTGTTTGCGGAGTCGGACGTAAGGCCAGCCATTGGCGGTCTGTTTCCATTTGTGTGTTTGCTCTGACGTCTCAGCGTCTTGGTGTTGTGTTTTGTTTCGGCGTGCGTTAGCCGAACTACGGTAGCTCTGATTCTCATTCCAGATGAGATACATAGGCATAGGAGGCGATATCCTAGCGAGCCCGTTCCCCATTTCCCCGAACTACGTCGACTCTAATGTTTGTTTCTGACAAACTACGTAGGCCCAGGATGCGACATCCTGCCGAGTCCGCTTCCGTCTCCTTCCATCTGTGTTTTATTCCAGTGTGTGTGTATTCTTTGAGCAGTTATTTAGCAACCTCATTCTATTTTTCTGAGCATGGATCCCGTCGAGTACGACGGACGTGAGGGGGTGCTAATACCTTCCCCTTGCGTAACCGACTCCCGATCCTTGCAATCTCCGGTCGTAAGACCATTTCCTTTCCAGGTTTACTTCGAGCGTTTCCTTTCCCTCCTTTGGGATAAATAACGCACGGTGGCGGCTCTGTTTGTTTGTTTTTCCCGCCGGTTGTTTTTCGTATTGCGACAGAGGAGTTGCAGGCATTGGAGAAGATTGACTTTGAGCAGCAAGAACTGACTCCATCATGGCAGTCAGGCGGGCGATCTCATCCTTCAGCTCTCTGCTCTCTTGCTCTAGATGCTCCATAATTTTGAAGTGATTGGCACGGGTGTTGTACCGATGAGTCAGTTTGGCTAAAGCGCAGAAGAAACACCAATGAGACATCTGGCAAAAGAGAAACCTGCTTATGCACATGATGCATGAAATGCAATGCCTGTTTATTTTATTTTTTTGTTTTCAAGGAACTTACTATATCATTTGCAAATATATATATATATATATATATATATATATATATATATATATATATATATATATATATATATATATATATATATCAACAATTGCAATAATTTTTATATGACCAAAAATCTCTATTCATTTATATAATTGGAAGGATTACATCGAGTACAATTTCAGAAACTAAAATAAAAATACAAGAGAAGAGGAGACTAGTCATCCTAAGGATCCCTAACAACAGTGTCAGAATACCTAGTTGAAGGCCCATACTTCCTTCGAATGCGTCGAATCTCGGTCTCAAAAGAAGCCTTCATCTATGTCTTCTCGAGGATAAGCTGATCAACAATCTTCTTCCAAGCAACAGAAGGCTGAGGCATGCTAGAAAATGAAACCTCTGGCTCTCTCGGTCTCTTCGTCACTCGGTCTTCAAGCAGCTCAATAAGTGCATCTTTGTCCTTAGACTCCAACTGCAACTCTTCACGCTTTTTGCTCAAAGCACGGAAACGCTCTTCCCACATATCCTTCTCTTCCAACTCCTCTACATATTGGTTAGGGAGAGTTAATGGCTCAACCACAACCATAGGCATAGGTCTTTCACAAGGATAAGGAATCTTCAACTCCAAAGCTCTCTTCTTCCATCAAAGAGTGTAAGCTTCTGAAGCTACACAATTGCACGTACCAAGCTCGGGTCTTCCTTTCTTATGCACATTATGCCAAGCATGCACAATCTTCTGCTTCAAATGTTGGGGATCTTTACCCTCTTGATAGAAAAGACCTTCTAACAAAGTGTTATTAGGTTTATCTCTCAAGGGGAACCCAAGTTGATGACGAGCCAAAGCAGGGTTGTATGTGATCCTTTATTTGTGATTGTTCCATTGATATTGACAAGACTTGATTAGATCAACCAAGAATCAAGGGTTAGTTGTAAGTCACGAGCATGGAGTCTGGGTAAGAACCATCCCAAAGGAGTGAACTAAGGATAAAAACCAATAGATCATGTTCTAAAAAGTTCCCAGAGTCTTAATTCCATCTATCGGATATTACAGGTTAAGATGACTGACTCATCGACCCATAATATTCTCAAGAGAAACTCATTTGAGTGTATTATCACGTAACAACTGTTATCAAGTCTACACTTGAACAGTCTCCGCACTACATCCTAAATAGGCCAAGGAGGGGGAGGGGGGTAAATGATCTACGGTCCTCAGCTTCTCGGACCCAAATTAGAGATAGTAATGCCTAACCACAAATAATTGTGTGACATTTCCAAATCCAAAAGAGTCTCCACCGAGCAGATGGATCTCAAGCCAACTTATTAAGGACTACTCCACACAAGTCGAACATGACTATACCATCCTCCTATCTTAATTTCACTCAAGTTTAGGTTAGAACTTATCTCACCACTCAGAGATCACCAAGCACAACAAGCAGATTATATGACACATACATATATACAAACATCACATATATACAAATATATACACAAAAAGTAAGCTAAACCCACTGGAGGCAACTCCCCAACAGAGTCGCCACTTAATTTCTGTAGTAGTAAATTCATGATCATCAAGCTATGGATAAGCTAGATATCAAATAACAAGAGTCGCCACCGCGCTTTTATTGTTTCCAAGGGAAAAGGGAAAAAGTACGAACAAAACCCAAAAGTAAGAAGTTTTCAAATCAAAACTAATAAAATGTCAGAGATTACAAGTAAGGGGGTTGGTTACACAGAGGGAAGGTGTTAGCACCCAAAGTGTCCTAGGTACTCCTAAGGAGCCCTTTTTGTGTGCATATGTATTTGGTACAAATTGATGTTTACAAACAAATAGAATGGAGGGATGAGAAAAGAATTCATTAATTATATTTTTGTGTTTGACAAGACCTTCGAACTTGTGCCTACGTACCAACATAAAAATGAGGGATCAAAACCTCGTAGTTCGTGATACAAATTTCAAATTGGATGCATTGCTTTTAACAAAAAATGAATTTGAAAGGCACAAAGGCCTAAAAATGGTTTGAATGGGTTAGTTCTTTTATGGCTTTTCTGAAAGTTTAAGTCAAGTATAGTTAAGTTTATTTACAAATTTGATTTAAGAAATAAATTTGAAAATACAATGGCATAAGGCCAAAGTTTCTATCTTTTTGCAAAGTGGTCAAAGTTTAGAACAAAATAAGTTCAATCAAAGAAGATTTTGAAAAGGGAGGGAGAGATTTTGAAATTAAAGAAATGGGGAGAAGATGAAGAGACTAATCCTATGCACAAAATTAACAGTTAAGAGTTGAAAAGATCTGACCAATGGGTAGCAATCCAATAGACAAGAATGTCAATAGAAACCCAGAATTCCCTTGGACATTTAGAATCAAGCAACACACAAATGCACAATTATATTATCTTGAAGAGCAAAGGCATCAAATAAAGATAGCCACATCCAAGCTTAGCCACTCCATGATCTTCTTCAAATTAGCCCATGTAACAGATGAATTCCATAAGCCACAGGTTCAAAATAACATCTCTACAATGATCATGTTGCAGATGAACTCAAAGGGTTCTTGAATGATGTATCAGATGAAGTTTTAAATTGCAGGCACTTGGTTTCTCAATAAATTATCATTGGCCAAGTCCTTTAGCATAGGAATGTTGCCTAAGTTCTAATTCCATTTGTCCAAGGTAACCCCAAAAGTCCACACAATTTTTTTTGGGGTTTTGTTATTATTATGTACATTAATTGTCAACGACCACACAAACAACCAAAGTATACACAAACAAGATAAATCACACAATATGGTCCAAGTGGACAAAGTGAAAATTGCATTAACATAAACAATTAGAATGTTCTGAATAATGGCAAATGAATAAAGGCTAATATTAAATGACATAAAAATAAATGTCTTGAAATTAAAAGTTAGTTGTTAATGAGTTAGAATTTAGTATTGTTTTTGCTTTTGCTTTTCATTTTAAGTCATTCTTTGGAGAACACTCAACCCATTTATCACAAGCATGGATCTTTGAGCCAAGACATCTTCCAAAGGAAGGAAAAAAGGCCAAGTTTCCACATAATACCATGAAAGAGGGGAGACTTACAATCTCACTAACTAGAATGTTATGCCTTTTGTATCACAAATTTAGCACTATGTTAAGCAATCAAAATTGGACTTATGTAGAAGTTATAACTATTTGAGGTCGGGCAATAGAATTTTGGTGCTAATGCATGTTAGAGACATAGTATAATGGACTATGCTCATGAAACATACCACACACAAAAAAGAATATGCAAAAGAGGTGGCCTAATCTCATCCATACTTATGTTGACTTTTCAATCAACTAGCCTTAGGACTTTGAGATATCATATGCCAAATGAGATGAATGCATAAAGAAGGGGAATGAGATGAAGAGGGAGGGGAATAGATCAAAACTCAAATTGGTCAAAGGAGGACTTTTACCAAATTAATATCATCCATTCATTTTGGGAGATGGAGTGCACATTCCATCAATCCCTTCAATCAAATGATATTAACTTGACAAAGTCAAATAAACCTTTACCAAGGCCCAACAACACAAGTTAAACTTACACAAACCATCACAAGAGGTCAACAAAATTATTTGGCATTTATTCAATTAATAAAAAACTAAAATAATGCATTTAAATTAAATATGGTTTGTCAAATTCCTAAAACCTCAATAAAACACCAAAGAAATGGCCATGAGATTTATCATAGGTCAATCAAGGTCAAAGGACCTTGGTGAATTTTTTTTAGAACTTTTAAAGACTTAAAAGTATTTTTAAACAATTAAAAAAAATTACAAAACCAATTAAATCATGAAAAATATTAATAATGATCCAAAAAATAATTTTAATTCAAAATATGAAAGAGGAAGTTATTTGAATTTTTTTGGTGAAACTCTCATATTTTTTGGATCAATATTAAAATTAATATGAATTAATGAAAATAAAATGAATAAAACAAAAATCAGAAAATGTGAAAAAACGTGAGCCACTTGATCTCCCTCATTAATTGAGGTGGCAGATCAAGTGGCCTAAAATGCGCATTCCACGAAACACACGAGTCAGTGCGTTGCATGGATGGTAATCACAATGGATGCGTGAGATTAAAACATTTTGAAATGATCATGTGGTTCATAACCTGTCCAGCACACCACCGGCGTTGGACCTCCGGTCACCTTCTCAGGCGAGGCTGATCGGACTGGTTCAGTCATCACCATCACATAAGTGAAAAAGGAGGACATGATCTGAAAGAAAAAATGGCGTTTAGCACGAATATGACCTTAATTTTAACTAACTCCACATATATAGAAAGATATGAGGAGTTGAATTTTGAGGTGTGTCAACTGAGTTGCTTCGATTTGACCTTTAAGCAACTCAATTTTCTTGCCTACGTTGGTAGGACTTCATACAACCAAAGATCCAAGAGCATTGAGTAGAACTGAGTGAGAATCGAAGAGATGAAGTTTTCTGGAAATTACCTTCAATGCTATGCATTTCTTGATGTAGCTTGCTCCAAACACGATCTGATCACACTTGAGAAGCTAGCAGGAAGTGATTATAGAGGTTCCAAGGCTTTGGATCCCGGAGTTCTTGAATCTCCAATAGTTGAGATTCAAACTCAAATTTCAAATTGAAATTTCTCAGATTTTCCTTTAGAATGAGAGGGTTTCAATGGGGGGCAAAGCTGGCGCGCAAAGTGATTCAAATGAGCACAGAGGTCATGTATTTATAGCATGAATGAATGATATTTGCACACTTTAAAAAACTATCCAAACTTAGCAATGTTGATGGCACGAGTGCATGGGCATGTACAGGCCCATGATGCAATGCAAAAAGGTCCAAAATGATTCCAATTGAGGTCTGAGTGAGGCTTGAATGGCAAGGCATTGTGAACTGAAGCTTATGCAATTGATTCTTTCCAATGATGCAGCCCTGTTAAAGCCATGCGCAAACCTAGCAAACCTCATCCAAAATGCATGAACTTGGGTTCTTTGGAAAGCTTGGATCAAGGGAAACAAGTTTTATGTTGAACACTTTTTAGTTTGGAGCTTGGAACATGGAGAATTTAGAGGTGGAAGTTTTGAAATTTCAACATGTTGAAAATTTTTCTAAGTGTCAAGCCATATACCTCAATATTCCACCTTGCTTAACTTTTCATGTGAGCTTCAAATGAGAAAAGTGTCTTCGTCAAGATTATATATATTTCAAATACCTTCAAAATGGTCACAAATTTCATGTAATTTGGATTTGGAATGATAGAGTTATGCATTTTTGAAGTTTGGAAAAATCACGTATTCAATGGTATAGGTCAAAAATGACCTATAATGTAACCTCATATCACATGCTCATAAAAGTTGAATTAGATCTCCCTCAAAACATCAAAGTTTAAGTAGACACCTTGAATTGTATTATGAAACTTGTAAATATTTCATCTCATAAAAATTGAGCAAGTTATGGCCTTGGGAAGTTGACTTTCAAATTAGGGTTTAGACAAAATGACCTATAATGTTTCAACATAGAAAATGATTTTACAAGCAAAAATAGCTCTAGGTCTCAACATGAAAGTTGTTTGGAATGTCATTTAGAGTAACTTTTCTCTTGGAATAAATTTCATATGGTGAAAAATTTAGAAGATAGGGTCTAGGGAGACCCTGTTTTGATCAGATGAATTCATCTGGCCAACCACCATCAACCAACTTGCTAACCTTCAATTCTCTTGACTTTCTTGGCCCATGGTAGATCATATATGCATAAGATGATGAATTTTTAAGTGTCCCTTGATAAATTTGATCAATTGGTGAGATGGCTTGTTGGAGAAGTTACTCAAGATACCCAGTCAAACTAGGATTTCCAAGGCAAATCAGCTTCAAACTCTTGAAGAAAACTTGATCAATATAACATGTAGTAATCAATGGAACTCAAATATGATGCTCATAACCATTTTTGGATCAATTCAATGGTTGTGCTCTTTGTCATGAGGGTTTCAAACCCTAGATATGAACTTAGTAGATCAATGGAGATCATGCCCTACCTACAAAAGAGTTAGGCAAATGCAAAGACATATTTTTGTATTTTGGTTAGTAAAATGATAATGTATAAGTATGATACAATCACATAGTGCTTGGTGATCTCTCCCAAAATAAACCCAATGAAAGAGGGGTAAGGAGGTCTTAGGGTCAAAATTAGGGTCTTACAGTAGGTGGTACTTGCACTTTGTCAGCATAAATTTGGCACTTGTAGGGTGTTCTGGTGTAATGATAATAGTTAGTTTCCATTATTAACCAGTAGTAACCCGCCCTCAGGATTTTCTTTATCATCGCATGTCCATTTGCATGGGTGCCCAAGGATCCTTTGTGTATATCCTTCATGAGTTGACTAGCCTCATGTTTGTCCATACATTTGAGTAATATCATGTCATAATTCCGCTTATATAACATGTCCCCATTCAGGAAGAACTTTGATGCCAACCTCCGTATAGTCCTCTTGTCAAGGCTAGAAGCCTCTGCAGGATATTCATGTTTCTCAAGATAGCGTTTGATATCGAAAAACTAAGGTTTGTCACCTGACTCTTCTGCTGTTGTCAAACAGTGAGCAGGTTCATCAAAATGTATGATTTCAATATTAGGCTGATGGTTAGGGCATATGAACTTGTACATGGATGCAAGAGTTGCCAGAGCACCTGCCATCTAATTCTCTTCTCGAGGAATATGGGAAAAAGTGATTTTGTCAAATTTTGGGAGCAACTTCAGCACATAATCCTGATATGGAATTAGATTAGCATGTATCATTTCCCAATCACCTCTAATCTGATGTATTACTATAGAGGAATCTCCGTATACCTTAAGGATTTTAATCCTCAACTCAATAGACTCCTCTAGTCCCAATATGCAAGCTTCATACTCAATCGTGTTGTTCGTACAGGTGAAGCAAAGCTTTGCAGTGAATGGTAGATGTAAATTCTTGGGAGACATCAATATTGCCCCAATTCCATGACCTGTAATGTTTGAAGCACCATCAAACATAAGAGTCAATCACTCTCCTGGTTCAGGTCCTTCGTTAGGTTTAGGGATTTCATAGTCTTTGATGAACATGATGTCCTCGTCTGGGAAGTCCAACTTCAAAGGTTGGTAATCCTCCATCGGCTGGTGATAAGATGGTCTTCTAGTACACTACCCTTGATGGCCTTCTATACGACATATTGGATGTTGTATTCTGATAATAACATCTGCTATCGGGCGATTATGCCTGTGAGAGCTGTTTTTTCAAATATGTACTTGATGGGATACATCTTGGATATCAACCAAGTTGTATGAGTTAACATGTATTATCTGAGACATTTAGCAGCTCATGCAAGTGCACAACAAGTCTTTTCGAGCAATGAGTATTTAGTCTCACAGTCGTTAAACTTCTTGCTCAGATAATAGATGGCATGCTCTTTTTTCCAGTTTCGTCTTGATGCCCCAACACACAACCCGTAGATTCATCGAGTACTATTAAGTACATGATGAAGGGTCTTCCCTGAACAGGGGGCATTGAAATTGGTGGTTCTTGTAATTATTCTTTGACTTTGTCAACTGTTGCTTGGCAATCATCATTCTACTCAATTTCTTGATTCTTCCTTAGAAGCTTGAATATTGGTTTACATATGGCGGTGAGATGAGAAATAAATCTAGCGATGTATTTTAATCTCCCTAGGAATCCACAAACTTCTTTCCCGGTCTTTGGCGCAGGCATGTTCTGAATAGCCCTGACCTTGTCAGTATCCACCTTGATTCCTCTCTGGCTTATAATAAAACTCAAAAGCTTCCCAGATCGAACCCGAAATATGCATTTGTTAGGGTTAAGCCTTAACCTAAACTTCCTCAGTCGAGCAGACAACTTTTCCAGATTAGTGATGTGCTTCTCTTCGGTTTGGGATTTGGCAATCATATCATCAACATATACTCCAATCTCCTTATGAATTATGTCATGAAAGAGAGTTACCATGGTGTGTTGATATGTTGCCCCTACATTCTTTAGCTCGAATGACATCACCTTGTAACAAAAATTCCCCCAAGGGGTGATGAATGTAGTTTTCTCCATGTTCTCCGGATCCATTTTAATCTGGTTATACCTAGAGAATCCATCCATGAAAGAAAACATCGAGAAGTAAGTGTGTTATCTACTAATACATCAATGTGAGGTAATCGAAAATCGTCTTTTAGACTAGCTCTGTTTAAATCTCGGTAGTCAACACACATGCGAACTTTTCCATGCTTCTTTGGCACCAACACGATGTTAGCAACCCATTGTGGGTACTTGGAAACTTCTAAAAACCCGACATCAAACTACTTTCTCACCTCTTCTCTATTCTTGAGAGCCATGTCTGGACGAGTTCTTCTTAACTTTTGTTTGTTAGCAGGACAATCTTCTTTGAGCGGAAGCTTATGCATGACAATATCAGTGTCCATCCCAAACTTATCCTGATATGACCAAGAAAACACGTCGGCATACTTACAAAGGAGTTCTATCAGTCTTGTCTTCACTGTATCTTGAAGAGTGGCGACTATCTTCACTTCTTTCTTGTCCCCCTTTGTTCCGAGATTGATGACTTCGACGTTATCCTGGTGCAGTTGAATGACTTTCTCTTCCTGTTTGAGTAACTTGGCTAGCTCTTTAGAGAGTTTAGAATCTTCCTTGCCTTCATCTTTGACTTGATTAATTGGAAAATCAAAGTGGTACAAGGTCATAACAATATCGTTATCAATGGTCTCAATGGTGTTTCTATGTTATGATTTATGCAGTTTATTTAGAAAGTGTGTGCGTAAAAATTATTGCCATATTATTGTATATTAAAACAAATAGTGAAAGGAAAGGAACAAAATTTGAATGCAAATTTCCATTTTATTAATGATAACCCAAGTTCTAAAAATAAGGAGGCCATACAACATGCCACTGTACCTTGGGCAGAGCAAAGGGTTTTGATTAAAATAATAAAACCACTTTTAAAAGAAGTGGGGGATTCCCACAGTTTTCCAATTCTTTAGCTCCTCGTTGGGAACTACCTGACGTATCCAGCTGGACACCACCTCATTATACGCCTCGTCATTAATCATATTTCATCACCAAAGATATGGCTGGAACTAGTAAATGTCTCCTCAACAGGAGGAATCTGCTTCTTGCCACATTGACTACTTGCTTCAACTGAGGATGGTTCATATCCAAAACCAAACTTGTCTCGTTTCTCGTGTATTTCTATCAGCTTGCCCCAGCCTTGGGTGTTCCCAGTCTTTATAGCAGCTTTAGCTCCTTGCCATGAGGCCATTGACAACTCCGATTTTGATGACTCAAATACCTACTAGACTATCAACACATTCACACTTCCAGGGACTGGAAATGTGTCTCAGTAATCTTGCCTTCCACGTCAATATACCTAAAAGATGTTTGGTGGCTAACCAGGATGTCCTCTTCACCTCGAATCACGATCATCTTGTCATTTGTAATGAATTTCAATTTTTAGTGCAAGGTAGATATTACTACGCCCGCAACATGGATCCAAGGTCTTCCAAGTACACAGTTGTACCCCGGATGTATGTCCATGACTTGGAATGTAATAGTGAAGATAGTCCGGCCAATTTTGATTGGAAAATCAACCCCCCCTATAACTGCTCGTCTTGAGCCATCAAAAGCCTTCACTATCAGAGTTCTAGGCTTCATATTTAGTCCTTCCAAAGGCAACTTTACCAGAGTGGTTTTCGGGATAATGTTCAAGGAAGAACTTATATCCACCAGAATTCTCGATAACAAGGTATCTATGCATCTTAGGGAGATATGTAGAGCTTTGTTGTGGCTTTTCCCTTCAGCAAGCAACTCGTCATCGTTGAATCCCAGGAAGTTACCAGTGGTTACACAAGCTATCACGTTATTAAATTGTTCTACTGTGATGTCCTTCGTAATGTGAGCAACACTCAATACCTACATTAATGAATCTCTATGTGCCTCGGAACTGAGTAACAAAGATAACATATATATCTTTGAAGGGGTTTGATTTAATTGCCTTGGAACTCAGTCACTTTTCTTAATTACTTTTAAGAACTCTTCAGCTTCTCCTTGAGTAATGGCAACTTTTGGAGATAAGTGCATTTCTTGTAACTTAATGTTCGGAGTAGGAATTTGAACATGGGCGACAACTTCCTTCCCTTTAGCTTTAACAGATTTATCAATAATTCTTGGCGCACACTCGGCTACTGCGTGTCATTCCACCCGGTCCCATAACAGAAGTTACATTTGGCTTATTAATAACCAAAGGCTGGTCCTCTTGCCCCTGCTTAAAAGCTTTGGGCTGATATATCCATGGTATAACTTTTTCATATTCGTAGGTGAATGGTGCTAGAAATTATATCACCAATGGGGTGATGGGAATTTTCACATTGACCACATCATAAGGAATGTCAATTACATCCACCTCCTTTTCTTTCTTATCTTTGTTATGGCGCTTGATCTGCATCGTACCTTGATCCAACATTTGCTGAATAAAACCCTTCAACCCTTCAATGTTTTCTTCATCAACTAGGGTTATTGGGATCAAACCACTCTTCAATAATTATGCACCTATCGTAGAAATATGGGTTTGAATTTCCTCCACCTTCTTGATTAGTTCCGCTATATTGACTTCCTCAATGACACTAACTGGTGCTCCTCCGTGAGTAGGCACGGGGTTAGTCTTAACATTCAAACCATTTGGAGTAAAGGTAAAAACTTTGGCCTCAACCTGATCTTGCACACGATTCTGAAATGCATAACAGTTTTCCAAGGTATGGCCAGGTGCACCCATATGAAACTCATAATGGGCATTAACATCATACCCGGGAGGATAAGGGAAAGTGGTTGGCTTCAACTCTCTTAAGGTTAACAATCTTTCTTTCTGCAGGTACAAAAATATATGGCTATAAGGCACATGTAAAGGGTCAAGCTGCCTTCGTGGTGGCCTTGGTTTGAACTTGTAGCGGGAAATTCATGATCGTCAAGCTATTGATAAGCTAGAGATCAATTAACAAGAGTTGCCACCGTGCTTTTATTGTTTCCAAGGGAAAAGGGAAAAAGTACAAACAAAACCCAAAAAGTAAGAAGTTTTCAAATAAAAACCAATAAAAGTCAGAGATCACAGTTAAGGAGGTTGGTTACACAGAGGGAAGGTGTTAACACCCAAAGTGTCCTAGGTACTCCTAGGGAGCCCTTTTTGTATGCATATGTATTTTATACAAAGTGATGTTTACAAACAAATAGAATGAGGGGATGAGAAAAGAATTCATTAATTATATTTCTTTTGTGTTTGACAAGACCTTCGGTCTTATGCCTACGTACCAACATAAAAATGAGGGATCAAAACCTCGTAGTTCGTGATACAAATTTCAAAATGGATGCATTGATTTTAACAAAATTTAAGTTTGAAGGGCACAAAGGCCTAAAATGGTTTGAATGAGTTAGTTTTTTTTGGCTTTTTGAAAGTTTAAATAAAGTATAGTTAAGTTTATGTACAAGTTTAATTTAAGAAAATAAGTTTGAAAATGAAATGGCATTAGGCCAAAAGTGGTCAAAATTTAGAACAAAAATAATTCACACAAAGAAGATTTTGAAAATGGAGGGTGAGATTTTTGAAATTAAATAAATGGGGAGAAGATGAAGAGACTACCCTATGCACAAACTTTAAAAGTTAAGAGTTGAAAAGATCTGACCAAATGGGTAGCAATCCAATAGACAAAAATGTCAATAGAAACCCATAATTCCCTTGGACTTTTATAATCAAGCAATACACAAATGCATAATCATATTATCTTGAAGAGCAAGGCATCAAATAAAGATGGCCTCATCCAAGCTTATCCATTCCATGATCTTCTTCAGAAATAGCCCATGTAACAGATGAATTCCACAAGTCACAGGTTCAAAATAACAACTTCACAATGATCATGTTGCAAATGAACCTTAGCGAGATTTTCAAAGATGTATGAGATGAAATTCAAATTGTAAGCATTTGGTTCTTCAAAAATTGACATTGGCCAAGTCCTTTAACTTAGGGAGGTTGCCTAGATTCTAAGTCCATTTTTCCAAGATCAAGCCAACAATCCACTCAAAAGTTTTTTATGGTTTTTTGTGGTTATTATGTGCATTAATAGTCAAATACCACATAAACAAACAAAAGTATATACAAACAAAATACATCACACAATATGGTCCAAATGAACAAAGTAAAAATTGCATTAACATAAACAATTAGAATATGTATAATGGCAAATGAAATAAAGTGCTAAAAGTAAATTGCATTAAGATAAAAACTTGAGATTAAAAGTCAATAGTTAGTAAGTTAGAGGTTAGTTTTGTTTTGCTTTGTTTTTCAAGACATTCTTTGGAGAACACTCAACCCACTTATCACAAGCATAGATCTTTGAACCAAAATATCTTCCAAAGGAATGAAAGAAGACCAAGTTTATACACAATACCATGAAAGAGGGGAGACTTACAATGTCACTAACTAGAATCCTTATGCCTTTGGTGTCAAAAATTTAGCGTTATGTTAAGCAATCGTAATTGGACTTATGTAGAAGTCACAACTATTTGAGGTCGGGCAATAGAATTTTGGTGTTAATGCATGTTAGAGACATTGTATAATAAACTATGCTCATGAAACATACCACACACAAAAAAGAATATGCAAAAGGTGTGGCCTAATCTCATCCATACTCATGTCAATTTTTCAATCAACTAGCATTAGGACTTTGAGATGTCATAGGTCAAATGGAATGAATGAATTAAGAAGAGGAATGAGATGAAGTGGGAAAGGGGATGAATGATATCACAAATTGGTCAAAAGAGGACTTTTATTAAATTAATATCATTCATTCATTTTGGGAGATGGAATGTACATTCCATCAATCCCCTAAATCCAATGATATTAACTTGACAAAGTCAAATCAACCTTGACCAAGGCCCAACAACAATAATCAAGCTCATACAAGTCAATACAAATGGTCAACAAAATTTAAATGGCATTTATTAAATTAAAAATAATAAAATAGTGCATTTAATTCAAATATGTTTTGTCCAAATCCTAAAATCTCATCAAAACACCAAATAAATGGCCATGAGATTTATCATAGGTCAAACAAGGTCAAAGGACCTTGGAGAAAAAATTTCATAATTTTTGGACATTTAAAAATATTTTTAAACAATTAAAAAAATGAAAAATCAATTAATTCATGAAAAATATTAATAATGATCCAAAAAATAATTTTAATTCAGAATAAGGAAGAGAAAAATATTTGAAATTTTTTGGTGAAAATCCCATATTTTTTGGATCAATATTGAATTTAATATGAATTATTGAAGAAAATGCAAATAAAACAAAAATTAAGAAATTCTAAATTACGTGGACCATCAGATCTCCCTCATTAATTGAGGTGGCAGATCTGATGATCCAAAATGCGTGTTCCACATGTACATTAGTCAACTGCGTTGTACCAATGATAATTAAAAGCAACGCTCAGGATTAGAACGTGATACATGGATCTTATGGTTCACATCCTTGCCAAGTCACCACCGGAGCCAGAGCTCTGGTCATCTTCTCCGGTGAACCTCATCGGACTGGTCAACATGAACCATCACCAAAAAGAAAAACAAGGACATGATCTTGAAGAAAAACTGGCATTGAGCTCGAATCTGACTTCCATTTTATTCCAATTCCAAGTATATTAAGAGATATATGGAATTGAAATTTGAGGTATATGAACTGAGTTGCTTCGATTTGACCTCAAAGCAACTCAATCTTCTTGCCTACATTGGTAGGACTTCAAACAACCAAAGAATCAATGGAATTGAGCAAGAAATTGAGAGAATCTAAGAGTTTAAAATTTCTGAAAATTACCTTCAATGTAGGTCTGAATTCGATGGATCTTGAGCTTGCTTGTGCTTGGACTCACTTCACTTGCTTTCAGGAGAAGAATGGAAAGGTTTAGAAGCAATGGATTCCTGGAGAATTAAATTCCAAAATAGTGGAGATTCAAGCTCAAATTCAAACGAATTTATCAGGTTTATCCTTTGAGAAATGAGGGTTAGCAATGGGGGATCAAAGATGGCACAATGGTGTGTGTATTTCTGAGCAATTGAAGCTCTATTTATAGCTAAATCATGTGATATTTGCACACTCACTTTAACTTTCCAAAATTGGCAAATGGTGATGTAATGTTGCATGGGCGCGTATAGGCCCATGAAATGATAGTTTGAAGTCCATAATTGAAGATCAGATGTGTTGAAGTAGGCTTGGATTGCAAGGCACATGTACATTGATGCTTGAAGATTGATTTATGCCAAACGATATCAGCCTGTTTAAGTCATGTGTAGCCTATGCATTTGTCATCCAAAATGAATGAATTTGAGCTCTTTGGAAAGGTGAGATCAAGAGGAACAACTTTGGTGTTTAACACTTTTTCATTTGGAGCTTGGAACTTGGAGAAATTTGAGGTGGGAGTTTGAAAATGTTGGACATATCAAAACATTTCTAAGTGTCAAGCCATATATCTCAATATTCCACCTTGCTTAACTTTTTACATGAGCTTCAAATGAGAAAAGTGTCTTCATCAAAGTTGTATCTCTCTCAAAGACTTTAAAATGTTCACCAATTTCAGGTAATTTGAATTTGAAATGATAGATTTATGCATTTTTTAAGTTTGGAAAAATCACTTGATCAATGGTATAGGTCAAAAGTGACCTATAATGTAGCCTCATATCACATGCTCAAAAAAGTTGAATTATCTTCAACTCCAAACATAAAAGTTGAAGTAGACACTTTTAATTTGATTGTTCAACTTGTAAATCTTTCATCTCATAAAAATTGAGCAAGTTATGGCCTTGGGAAGTTGACTTTCAAATTAGGGTTTAGACAAAATGACCTATAATGTTTCAATATAGAAAATGATTTTCCAAGAAAAACTAGCTCTATGTGTCTACATGAAAGTCGTTTATAGTGTCATCTAGAGTAAGTTTTCTCTTGGAATCATTTTCATATGGTGAAAATTGTAGGAGATAGGGTCTAGGGAGACCCTGTTTTGATCAGATGAATTCATCTGGCCAACCACCATCAACCAACTTGCTAATTTACAATTCTCTTGACTTTATTGACTCATGGTAGATCATATATGCATAATATGATGAAATTTGAAGTGTCCCTTGAGAAATTTGATCAATTGGTGAGATAGCTTATTGGAGAAGTTACTCAAGATACCCAATCAAACTAGCGTTTCCAAGGCAAATCACCTTCAAACTCTTGAAGAACACTTGATCAATATAACATGTAGAGATTATTATGACTCATATATGATACTCATAACCATTATTGAATCAATTACTGGTTGTGCTCTTTGTTCATGAGGGTCTCAAACCCTAGATGTGAACTTGATGAATCAATGAGATCATGCCCTACCTACAAAAGAGTTAGGCAAATGCAAAGACATATTTTTTTGGTATTTTGGTTTGTAAAATGATAATATACAAGTATGATATAATCACAAAGTGCTTGGTGATCTCTCCCAAAACAAACCCAATGAAAGAGGGGTAAGGAGGATGCCAAGATATGATCCCAATGCTAATGCTTATGATGAAATTGCATGAGGGATCTTAGGGTCAAAATTGGGGTCTTACAGCTGCCCGTATTTAAGGATATTCTAACTGAGGAGGTGAAGGTTAAAATCTTCATGTCGACTTAGTAGAATGGGCTTAAATAACAACATATAGAAACAAATTTTGGTCCCTAAGAGACCTCATGATGCATATAACATGAATGCAAAAGTTAATGCTTTGTGGGGTAATATTGCCACAGAGGAAAAAGAAATCAAAGAGACTGAAAATCCGCAGGAGCATAATGCATTCCATGAGGAATACTCGCTGGGGAGACAGAGACTCTAGGGGGGAGGGAGAAAGGAGGTTATGCGTAGGCCAGGCTACGACTCAAAACTACTGGGGGGACTAGAGGGATTCCACACAAAATGGAAAGACTCAGTCAGGAAAACAAAACATCTGCAGGGAATATGAGTAAGTCAGGATAAAACTGAGGTACTTAACTCATGCTCGAGAAAAGAAAACGATTTCGCTAAGGAAATACACACTCAACTCAACTAGGGAGAAATAAACTTCAACACAGGAGGAGCAGAAATTTGTTATCTACTACATGTTACTGGGTAAGGAGATAATAAAGGTCTGACAAAGAGGACATCCGTCATCGGTTAGGATGAACATATCAAGGATGACTCGCTGAGGAACGCCAAGAGAGAGTATTCATTACCAGTTACTGGGTAAGAATAGCCTTGCTGGGGACAAATTGCAGAAAATAGGATTTACAACTACCAGTTACTGGGCAGAAGATCAAGGGTGAGAATATCCGTCATCGGTTAGGATGAACATATCAAGGATAGACTAGACAGGGAAGAAAATCCGTCACCGGTTAAAGTGAACATATCAAGGATAGACTTGCCTGGGAATGTCAAGGAGGATACCCGTTATCGGTTAAGATGAACATATCAAGGATATACCAACTAAACAAAAAAGGGAGGAATTACATCTATCGAAATCTGGATAGAAAACCGTCGGAGAGAGAATCCGTCACCGGTTAGGATGAACATATCAAGGACCAACTCTGCGAGGGGACAAAGCAGGATTTATTACTACCGGTTACTGGGTAGAAAACCAATCAAAGAGAAAATTCGTCACCGGTTAATATGAACATATCAAGGATAGACTCTGAAAAGGGGAGCAAAAATATGGACTACATCTATCAATTACTGGATAGAATACCAATCAAAGAGAAAATTCGTCACCGGTTCAGATGAACATATCAAGGATAGACTCTGTGAGGAGATAAAATAGGAATTACATCTATTAGTTACTGGATAAAATATAAAAGACGAGAAAATCCATCACCGGTTAAGATGAACATATCAAGGATAGACTCTGCTCAAGGGGAATAAAAGGATTTACAACTACCGGTTACTGGGTAGAAGATCGCAAGGAGAAGAAAATCCATCATCGTTTAAGATGAATATATCAAGGATTAACTTTCTGAGGAACAAAATAGGGATTACATCTACTTTTTTACTGGGTAGAATATCAAAGAAGAGAATATCTGTCACTGGTTAAAGTGAACATATCAAGGATAAACTCCTGCGGGGAAAAGAAAGGAATTTGTCACCGGTTAGGATGAACATATCAAGGATAGACTTCCATGGGATTCCACTAAGGAGAAAAAGGGTACTTTTGCCGGGTATTGGGCAAGAAGTAACAAACTGCAAGCTAAAAAGAATATTACCAGTTACTGGGTAATAGACTCTTAGGGGACCAAAATATCTATCTAGGTAAGAGCTAGAAAGAAAACGGTCAATCAAGACTCAACCCAATGAGGACATAACTCAAGGGAAGTAATTCCATCCAGAAAATTCACTAGAGAGGAAACTGAAATAACAATCATCCACGAGGAAACAAACTCAGTGGGAAACAGAGAAAGGTTAAAGTCTTTCTGCTTGAGGGGCTGACACTCTACAATTTGAGAGACGACAGACACCAGATTTGGTATGGGGATAAAGTACCGCCATAAGAGAGAATGAGAATCTCGAACAAATCAAATATGAAGATGCAGGATATGCAAATCATGAAATTATATGAATATATATGTATATGTATATATGATGATTACGCTGACAAAATGATCACGAAGGATACAGAGGTGTCGCAAAGAAATTGAAACCACCGGTACAATCCTCGGTCAATCCACAAAATATGGAGACTATTGTCGGAGAAGAGAGAGATCAACATCCCAAAGGGCTCAACCCTAACTGGGGAAAAAGGAGATCTGCTGAGGATAGAACATCCAAATCAGTGGGGAATTTTAGGTTAACACCATAAAATGGGAGACAACCCTACAGAGAAAATAAATCAACAAAAGCTACTCAAAAACCAGGAGGAAACCCTGACTGGGAGAAAATGCAATCTAGTGGGAAAGATCAGACAAATCTCTGAAGATCAACCCTGCTGAGGAGATACGAACTTCGCTAGGGATGCAAAAACTCCGCTGGGGAAGGCCGAAACTCTGTTGGGGACAAGGACACACCACAGGGTATCTGAATCAAACAACTCGATTGGGGATAAAGAAGTTCCACTGGGGATCAATCACTCCACCGGGGAACTGAATTTATCAGCTGGGTATAATAGCATTCCATTGAGGAAATGAATCAACTCTAACGTCTAAGGATACCCGAAGAGTTACTGCTTGGGGAACCATAGATGCTTCGCACTTAACGACTTGCTACTCATTGAAATGTTGTTAATATTACGGTTATTTTCTTTTGAAAAGTTCTTGCTTTTATATTTTAAAGAAAACTTGATTTTGATTTTAAAAATTTAATTTCAAAATGATCATAATAAAATTTAAAACTACTTGCTGAAGTAAATGCACTGCCTGAAAAGGCTCTCTTAACAACATTTGGGCCTTCATAATTGGGAGTCCATTTTCCTCTGGAATCTGGCTTGAACGTCAAAATCTTCTCGAGCACAAGGTCACCTTCTCTGAACACACGAGGTTTGACCTTCTTATCAAAAGCTTTCTTCATTCTCTACTGATATAACTGACCATGACACATGGCAGTTAATCTCTTCTCTTCAATTAAGTTCAACTGGTCAAACCTGGTCTGACACCATTCGGCTTCAGTCAACTTGGCTTCCATGAGCACACACAATGAAGGAATCTCAAGGGTGGAAAATGGTAGAAATTTTGTGAAGACGGATGGAGAAATGATGGAGATATGAGGTGAAAGTAGGGAGCTTTAAGTGAGAAAAATGGAGGTTTTTAGGTATTTTTGAGAGAAAGAGAGATGAAGGTGAGAGAATAGGAAGGAGAAGAGGTTAATGAGGAGAGAATGGGTGAGAAAATGGATTTATTTGGGGAAATTCGGTGGTGGGCCCATGCTCCAACGGTACAAAATTTTGAAGAAAAAAAACACTGCGCTAGCTGACACGGGCGACCGTGTCAGCGCACAACACCTCAAGGACACGGGTTGTGTTCGTCCAAAAAGCAGCTTATTCCACGCAGGGGCTGACACGGGCCGTGTCAGGCCCCTAGAAACCCCTTTTTTGACACTTCCTTGGTACCTCCTGACACGGGTCGTGTCACCTAACACGGGCACCCATGTTAGGCCCCTGAGTTTTCAATTTCCTTCTTTTTCTTTCTTGAGCTATGCCCGGCTTCCGCTTCCGAAATTTTCAGAGACTTTTTGCGCCCGCGATTTTTAAATCCTCTAGCAAACACTGTTCACACCTACAAGTAAATAACACACAACCAAATAAAGAGAATAATTAGATACAAAAGTGTGGTATGCCTCCCACGTAGCGCTTCGTTTAATGTCGCTTGGCTCGACGGTTGTGCATCTTATCAGACAAGATGAACAACATCAATTTGGCCCACTTCTTGCTCCATATTGTAAGGCTTCAATATTTGGCCATTCACTTTAAAAATGTCCCCATTGGATGGATTTTTTATTTCGATTGCTCCATGGGGATATACCTTGTGTACCATAAACGGACCCGACCATTTCGATCTCAGTTTCCCAGAGAATAACTTCATCCTTGAATTAAACAATAGTACCATTTGTCCTTCCCAAAATTCTTTCCTTTGGATTCTTCTATCATACCATTTCTTAGTTTGATCTTTGTAGATTTTTGCATTTTCATATGCCCGGTTCCTAAATTCTTCTAACTCGTAGAGTTGAAGGATTCAGGACTCTCCCGCTTTCATAAGATCCAAGTTAAGGAATTTTGAAGCCCACAAAGCTTTGTGTTCAAGTTCCAAGGATAGGTGACATGCCTTACCATATACCGATTGATACGGGGACATATCAATCGGTGTTTTGAAAGCAGTTCGGTATGCCTAAAGCGCATCATCAAGCTTACTCACCCAATCCTTGTGAGAAGCGTTAACCATCTTCTCCAGGATTTGTTTCAGCTGCCTATTTGACACTTCAACTTCACCACTTGTTTGCGGGTGGTACGGAGTGGCTATCCGATGTTTTACATTATACTTCAAGAGTAGCTTCTCCATTAGGTGATTTAAGAAGTGAGTTCCTTCATCACTTATTAGAGCTCTTGGCACTCCAAACCTGACAAATATGTTTTCTTTCAAAAAACTTGACTACCACTTTTGCATCATTTGTTGGTAGAGCAATTACCTCTACCCACTTGGATACATAATCCACCGCCACCAAAATGTAATTCTTTCCAAATGAAGGTGGAAATGGTCCCATAAAGTCAATACCCCAAACATCGAAGAATTCAACTTCCAACATGGGGTTTTGCGGCATCTGATTTCTTTTTGAGATGTTTCCCATCCTTTAACACTTATCGCACGCTTTGATTACTTGCTGAGCATCTTCGAAAAGTGTCGGCCAGTATAAGCCTGACTGGAGAACTTTGACAGCGGTTCTATCACCACTAAAGTGTCCACCATAGTCAGAATCATGACAAGCTTTCAGGATATCCATCCGTTCTTCTTTGGGAACACATTCTGACCAACCCGTCTACTCCTTTCTTGTATAAGAATGGGTCATCCCACAAGTAAAACCTGCAATCATGCACAAACTTTTTCTTTAGGTTAGAGTCAAATTCGCTAGGGATCACCCCGCCTATTAGATAGTACGCGTAGTCTGCGAACCAAGGCATTCCAATAACCGCAAGGATGTGTTCGTCAGCAAACTCATCCTTTATTGGACGTTTTTCCTCATTCTCTTCTATGGGGGACATCCGAGAGAGGTGATCTGCCACAGTATTTTCACACCCTCTTTTGTCACGAATTTCCACATCAAACTCTTGGAGGAGTAGGATTCATCTCATCAGTCTTGGCTTAGAATCCTGTTTAGCAAATAAATACTTCAAAGCAGCATGGTCAGTATAAACAATGACTCTAGAACCCAACAGATATTGCCTGAATTTATCAAAGGCATAAACTACAGCTAACAACTTCTTCTCGGTAGTCGCGTAGTTCATCTGTGCAGGGTTCAAAACATGACTAGCATAATATATGACATGCAAAAGTTTATCTCTACGTTGCCCAAGAACTGCTCCCACTGCAATGTCACTCGCATCACACATGATCTCTAAAGGCAGAGACCAATCTGGGGCAATGATAATTGGTGTCGTCACCAATTTATTTTTTATAGTTTCAAAAGCAGCGACACACTCTTTATCAAAGATGAAAGCCTTATCCTTAACCAACAGGGTAGTTAAGGGTTTAGCTATCTTGGAAAAATCTCTTATGAACTTGTGGTAGAAACCTGCATGCCCTAAGAAACTTCTTATACCTTTTTCGTTCATAGGAGGGGGTAGCTTTTCTATTACCTCAATCTTGGCTTGGTCCACTTCTATCCCTTTGTGAGAGATTTTATGACCCAAGACTATTCCTTCTCGCACCATGAAGTGACACTTCTCCCAGTTGAGAATCAGTTTGGCCTGTTGGTATCTTTCTAACACAAGGGAAAGGTTAGTTAAACAATTATCAAAAGAAAAAACAAATACCGAGAAGTCATCCATGAAGACCTCCATATGCTTTTCGAGCATGTCTGCAAAAATGGAAGTCATGCATCTTTGAAATGTGGCTGGTGCATTACATAACCCGAATGGTATTCTTCTGTAAGCAAAAATACCATAGAGGCAAGTAAAATCTGTCTTCTCTTGATCTTCTGGTGCAACCGCTATCTGATTGTATCCAGAGTATCCATCAAGGAAACAATAGTACTCATGACCTGCTAACCTTTCCAACATCTGATCAATGAATGGTAATGGAAAATGATCCTTTCTGGTCTCCAAATTCAACCTCTTGTAATCGATGCAAACACGCCACCCCATAACCGTCCTTGTAGGGAGTAACTCATTTTTCTTATTCCTTATAATTGTAGTCCCTCCTTTCTTCGGGACCACATGAACATGACTCACCCAAGAGCTATCGGATATGGGATAAATTAACCCATCATCTAATAGTTTAACAACCTCTTTCCTAACCACTTCCTTCATTGCGGGATTTAGTCTTCTTTGGGGTTGCACCACTGGTTTGTGACCATCCTCCATGAGAATTTTATGCATACAAACCATATGGCTAATTCCCTTCAAGTCTTCTATCGCCCATCCCATTGCACTTTTGTGCTTCTTCAGAACCTTGACAAGTTTGTCTTCTTGAGAAACTTCTAGATTAGAGCTTATAATAGTCGGGCATTTCCTTTCGGGATCTAGAAAAACATACTTGAGATTTTCAGGCAATTGTTTCAGCTCAGTCACTTTCTTGGTCTCATCTTTCTTTTCCTCAACCCGGGGTTCCCTTAAGTTTTCCCATCGGAGTGATCGGGATCCCTTAAAGGGTGGTTGTGTTGCCATCATAGTTAACACTTCCCTCTCATTTTCATCAACTTCTTGAGTGTCTTCAGAAATTGACAGACTTAGAACTCTCTCCAAGAGCAATTTTTGTTCACCTAGAGGATTTTCTTTCAGAACCATTTGATCAATCACCTCTATGTGTTGACTTGTGGCCACATCATCTTTGTATTTCATGGTGTTACGCACATCAATTTTTAACTCTTCGTCGTAAAATTTTAGAGTCATGGTTCCCTCTTCTATATCTATCAAACATCTTCCGGTCTCTAAAAATGGTCTACCAAGAATGAGCGATATCTCTTCATCTTCTGGCATTTCTAAGATGACAAAGTCCACCGGAAATACAAACTTATCAATCTTCACAAGAACACCTTCCACCACTCCATAAGGTCTCTTCACAGAGTGGTCAGCAAATTGAAGTGTCATTCTGGTATCTTTCACTTTTCCAATCCCCAACCTCTTGTAAATGGATAACGGCATGAGACTCACACTTGCCCCTAAGTCTATAAGGGCCTTTTTGAAAGATCTATCCCCGATAGTGCAAGGGATAATTACCGAACCTCGATCTTTCTTCTTTACCGGAATCTTCATACCCTGCAAAATCGCACTACAAGTTTCAGTTAGTACAATAAAGTCAGTGTCAGTGCTCCTCTTTTTTGAAATAATATCCTTCATAAATTTAGCATAAGAGGGCATTTGCTCAAGTGCCTCCACGAATGGAATGTTAATCTCAAGTTTTTTGAACATCTCCAAAAATTTCTCGAAGTTCTTCTCATGTTGCTCTTTCTTCTTATTTCTTGTGGGGAAAGGGAGTTTGACAACCGGCTTTGATTCACTAACTTTTTCTTTAATCACTAGTTTAGGTACCGTCACCTCTTCACTAACAACCTCATTTTCTTTTATCTCGAACTCAACTTCAAGCAATTGGTCTTCTTGGTCATCATCTTTTTCAGGGACTTCTTTTGCTTTACCACTCCTTGTGGTTACAACACTCACATTATTATGCTCTCGTGGATTTGTAACTATAGCACACGGTAATGCACCCGGTGTTTGCGAACCCGTGAGTTGTTGAGCAATCTGACTCATTTGCACTTCCAAATTTTTTATTGAAGCATCAGTGTTTCTCAGATTACTTCTAGTCTCCTCTTGAAATTGTGAACTTTGAGCTGCCATTTTTTCAATGGCAATTTCCCAATCTGCTTTTCTTGGAACCTGTTGTTGAAATTGTTGTTGGGATTGGTGAAACTACTGCTGGTAAGGTTGATGTTGTTGTGGTCGATACTGTTGTTGTGGTTGGATTTGAAATTGGGTGGGCGCTTGCTTCTGAGCATTTCCTTGCTGGTCCTTCCATGAAAAATTTGGATGATTTTTCCATCCAGGATTATACATATTGGAGTAAGGATTGTTCTGCTTTAGAAAATTAATCTCTTTTACCTGTTGTGCAGTTGCCACACAATGCATGGCGAAGTGAGGTCCTCCACAAATTTCACAACTAACTGCTTGAATAGGTTGAATCGGTTGCACTTGTGCCACCGTTTTAGTGTCAAGAGTCATTTTCTTGAGTCTTCTCTCTACTTCAGCTGTTATTTGATCTTCCATCTTCACAACTTGATTTGTTAGCTTGAGATCAATGATACCTTCAGGTTGACTTCCACTGTGGTCATAGAGTTCTAGATGCTCATTTGCTGCAATGGCTTCAATGATTTTCTTTATTCCAGTGGCTGTTGTAAAATTTGTTGAGCCACCGGCAGCTATGTGTATGAGTTGCTTAGTCTTCATTCTAAGGCCATTCACAAAATTTTGCATCTAATCAGTTGCATCCATGTTATGAGTAGGACATGCAACCAACAATCGCTTGAACCTCTTGTAAGCGTCTCTGAGTGACTCTCCTTCATTTTGTTTGAAATTAACAATATCATATCTCTTGCGGATATACACAGAAGCAGTGAAGTACTCATTCAAAAATGTTGTCTCCATTTGTTGCCAAGCTGTTATGCTTCCCGCGGGTAAAGAGTAAAACCACTCTTCGGCATCTTCCGAAAGTGTAAACGGAAACATCACCAACTTTTTAGCTTCCTATGAGTATCCCTCAATTTTTAACGATGTCGTCATGGTCAGAAATCTTTGTAAATGCATGTTGGCATATTCATTGATTTTTCCGAAGAACGGTCTCCTTTCGAGTTGACGAATCGTTGAAGGGTGTAGCTGAAAATGATCAACATTTACCGTTTGGTTCACAATTGTTAACCTTCCAGTAGGAGCATTTGCACCTCCATAGTCACCCATAAGTCTTTCCGCAGGAGGTGGAGCTTCAACCATTAGTTCAGAAATGGCTTCAGAGTCTTCCGAATGAACTGAAACAGCTTCTTCTTTTTCAGACTCAGAAATAATAGGGGTTGCTTCTGAAAGTTACAGCCTAGCTTTTCGTCGTCTTGCACGCAATAATCTTTCTGGTTCTGCGTCAAAAAGAAATTCAGTTAAGGCCTTACCTCGCATACACAGATTAGACAATTATTAGAATAAGCAATAATACATAAAAAAAATTGGCTGCAGAGCAACAAAATTCCAATTGAATTATTTTTCAACTTATACTTTGGAAACGACGCCAAAAACTTGATCGGTAAAATAGCAAGTGTACTATTTGCACCAATGTAGTAATAAAGTGGGAGTTATCCTGAGTATCAATCTCGAGGACTGCGTAATAAGTACCAATCTTTATAATAATTCAATTGAACAAAAGATCATATGGGGTTTGATGAGTGTTTTCAAAAATAATAAGAAGGAGAAATAAAAATATTAAGCGTATAAAAACTGTTTAACCGATATGAGAAAGTATGTTAGGGCAAGATGTGTGAATTGCTCTGTACTACACTTCTTCCATATCATATAACATCTATGTTGTAATGATTCAAAACTGATTCTCAAGAATTGTTTTCTCTAATTCCTTAGCCGAAAACCATTAACAGTCAATTTCAATCCTAATTCCTTAGTTATTCAAATTGATGTTACGAAATATGTAATTGATCAAGAATTAACGGTTACTACGGTTCGATCCTCATTCCTAAGTGATTAAACTAAAGTTTTATTATACAACAGGCGATAAGGCGGTTTGTCCAACCTAAACCTTAACCAGAGATCAGAATTTCATTTGTCCGATAAAATAAAGCGTTAAGAATGTTGTATAATAATTTGAATGAAGAACACATCGATGATCATAAAAACATAGAAAAAGTATTCATACAGTAGCAATTCAGGGACACCCCCTAGCATTGGGGGGTTTAGCTTCTCATAATATTCAAAGATAGTAAATTACAAATTAGAGACATTACAATTTGTTTTTAATGAAGGTTGATCTTCAATCTCTTCCGATCTTGAAGATCTCTTATCCTCTAAACACCTTGCACGCTCGCTTCTTCTTTCTGTCTCTTTTCTTCTACGATCAAAAAAATCCGTTATCTCTATGCCAAAATCCAGACTAAACAACTCCCAGTCAACTAAAAACATCACGAAATACCCAAACTGCCCTTCGGACGTACACAGGGGTCAATACATAAAAAATCAGCAAACGGGGCGGAATGGCCAACACGGGCCGTGTCAGGTGACACGGCTGCCCGTGTTGGCTCTCTGTAAGTTTCCAAGCTCCAGCTCTTGCTGACATGGGCACCCGTGTCAGCCCCCTGGATTCTACTTTCCACCAACTCTTTCCTGCACATGCTGACACGGGCCGTGTCAGCTGACACGGGCACCCGTGTCAGCCCCCTGTTTTTGTCTTTTTTCCGCTTTGCATGATGTCCTTCCATTCTTCCAGTACGCATCTTTCGGGCTGATTGTTGCACCTGGAAACCAGACAGTACTACATAAAAACGCATAAAATGCGACAAAAAGAGATGAACTGCTAATGCAATACAAAACAAGCAGAAATTTATAAAATGCGATAAACTTAAGAAATCAACTAAAATAAAGAACAAAATATTACCGATTCTTGAAGATTCAATGCTGGATGGATGATGAAAACTAAGTGTAAATGGTTGCAGATCAAATATGCTTTATCAAATGTGCTAGTTGACACCGGTTCGTCACTCAATGTTCTTCCGAAGTCAACATTGTCAAAGTTATCTTACCAAGGAGCTCCCATGAGATATAATGGGGTGATTGTCAAAGCCTTCGATGGCTCGCGCAAAACGGTTATTGGTGAAGTGGACCTTCCAGTCAAGATAGGTCTGAATGATTTTCATATTACTTTCCAAGTAATGGATATCCACCCGGCCTACAGTTTCTTATTGGGAAGGCCATGGATTAACGAGGCAGGGGCTGTTACCTCCATTCTGCACCAGAAGCTCAAATTTGTCAAGAATGGGAAGCTAGTGATTGTGGGAGGAGAGAAGGCGTTGTTGGTTAGCCATATGTCATCTTTCTCATATGTTGAAGTTGAGGATGAGGTTGGGACTCTGTTCTAAGCCTTATCTATTGCTGCTGAGAAGAGAGTTGGGGAACCTATGTCCTCTCTGAAAGATGCTCAGAAGATTGTTGAAGAAGGTCCTGTTAATCAGTGGGGGCGCATGGTAGAGGTCTCCGACAACAAAGGCAGAACTGGTTTAGGGTTCCAAAAGGGCTCGTCAGCTGTTAGATCTGAAGAGATGCAACTTAGCTTCCGTAGCGGAGGGTTCATTCATGGAAATGAACAAAACTTAGCTGCTGTGCTAGAGGATAATGAAGAGGAAGACTGCACCAACTTTGTGACACATGGAAAGACATGCAACAATTGGACTACCGTTGATATTCCTGTTATTTTGTATCGATCTAAGTAATTGCTTTTATATATTTAAAATCCTTCTCCTATGCCTATAGGAGAAGTGAACATTGTTTGGGCATTTTAAATTGATCATTAATAAAATTAGTTCTATTCATCCACATCTTTGATGTTTATTTTTACTTTTTGTTTTATTCTGAAAATGGTAATCACCAAAAAACATAAATAAACAATATAATTGTCCATCTGCATAATATTTGGTCACAAATTCACTTCTCTAAAATCAAAATGTCAAATCATTATGCAGGTTGGTTCCTAACCCCATTGAATACAATGATCCTTCTCCTTCTCCAAATTTTGAATTCCTTGTGTTTGAGGTCGAGGAGGAAAGTGATGTGGAGGTGAGTGAGGAATTGTCTCGTCTTCTTGAGCAAGACGAAAAGATTATTCAACCATTTGATGAGCAGATTGAGCTAGTCAACTTGGGTTCCGAAGATGATGTGAAGGAAGTCAAGATTGGATCTCAATTGCGTCCAGATGCTAAGAAGGGGTTGATTGATCTTCTTCGAGAGTATTCTGATGTGTTTGCTTGGTCTTATCAAGACATGCCTGGGTTGGATTATGAGATTGTGGAGCATAGATTTCCGTTGAAGCCATAATGCCCGCCAGTCAAGTAGAAGTTGAGAAGAACACATCCTGATATGGCTGTGAAAATCAAAGAGGAAGTGCATAAACAGATTGATGTCAGTTTCCTTGTAACCACTGAGTATCCGTAATGGGTGGCCAATATTGTGCCAGTGCCAAAGAAAGATGGAAAAGTCCGCATGTGTGTCGACTATCGAGATTTGAATAAAGCCAGTCCGAAAGATGATTTCCCTCTGCCACACATTAATATGTTGGTAGACAATACTACTAAATTTAAAATCTTTTCGTTTATGGATGGATTTTCCGGATATAATCAGACCAAAATGGCACCCGAAGATATGGAGAATACCACATTCATTACACCCTAGGGAACATTCTGTTATAGAGTGATGCCTTTCGGTCTAAAGAATGCTGGTGCAACTTACCAAAGAGAAATGACTACTCTTTTTCATGATATGATGCATAAAGAGATTTAAGTTTATGTACATGATATGATTGCTAAATCGATTGATAAAGAAGAACATATTGAGAATTTGTTGAAGCTATTCCAGCGTTTGAGGAAGTATAAACTCCGCTTGAATCCCAATAAGTGTACTTTTGGTGTTCGTTCTGGTAAGTTGTTGGCCTTTATTGTGATTGGACCGAAGACTGCCAGAAAGCTTTTGACAATATCAAGGAATATTTGCTTGAACCTCCGATTTTGTCTCCACCTGTTGAAGGAAGACCGTTGATCATGTATTTGACTGTGCTAGAAGATAGTATGAGTTGTGTTCTTGGTTAGCAAGACGAGACTGGGAAGAAAGAATTTTCAATTTACTACCTCAGTAAGAAGTCCACCGACTGTGAGACTCGGTATTCAATGCTTGAGAAGACTTGTTGCGCATTGGCTTGGGCTGCTAAGTGTCTGTGTCAGTATATGTTGAATCATACCACTTGGTTGATATCCAAAATGGATCCAATCAAGTATATATTTGAGAAGCCTGCTTTAACTGTGAGAATTTCTCTTGGCAGATGTTGTTATCAGAGTATGATATAGAATACCGATCTCAGAAAGCAATCAAAGGTAGTATCTTGGCTGACCATTTGGCTCACCAACCAATTGAAGATTACCAGTCAGTGCAGTATGATTTTCCTGATGAAGAGATTTTATACTTGAAAATGAAATATTGTGCTGAACCATTGCTTGAAGAAGGGACAGAACCTGGTTCCCGTTGGGGCATGGTATTTGATGGAGTTGTTAATCAATATGGAAATGGCATTGGGGAAGTTATTATTACTCCTCATGGCACGCATCTACCATTTATAGCTAGACTGACTTTCAAGTGTACAAACAACATGGCAGAATATGAAGCTTTCATTACGGGGCTTGAAGAGGCCACTAATCCCAGAATCAAGTATTTGGATGTCTTCGGTGATTCAGCTTTGGTTGTGAATCAGATCAAAGGAGAATGGGAGACAAATCAACCCGGTTTAATACCATATAGAGATTATGCGAGGAGGATTTCAACTTTCTTTACAAAGGTTGAGTTTCATCATATCCCTCGAGATGAAAATCGGATGGAAAATGCTCTTGCAACATTGGTATTAATGATTGTAGTGAAATATTAGAATGAAGTTCCCAATTTATCTGTGATGCGTCTTGATAGGCCAGCTCATGTGTTTTCTGTTGAAGAGGTCAAAGACGAGAAGCCGTGGTATTACGAAATCAAATGTTTCCTCCAAAGTCAGATTTACCCGCCTGGGGCATCTTTGAAAGATAAGAAGACTTTGAGAAGATTAGTCGGTAATTTCTACTTGAATGGTGATATACTGTACAAGAGAAACTTTGACATGGTTTTGCTCAGATGCGTGGATAGACACGAAGTAGACTTGTTGATGACTGAAGTGCATGAAGGTTCCTTTGGTACTCACTTCAATGGACATGCAATGGCAAAGAAGATGTTGCGAGCAGGTTACTATTGGCTGACAATGGAATCTGACTGTTGCAAATTTGTGAAGAAGTGCCACAAGTGTTAAATATATGCTAATAAGATTCATGTTCCTCCGACACTTTTGAATGTTATCTCTTCCCCATGGCCCTTCTCCATGTGGGGAATTGATATGATTAAGCCCAAAGCTTCGAATGGACATCATTTCATTTTAGTGGCAATTGACTACTTCACAAAATGGGTTGAAGCGGCATCATATGCAAATGTAACCAAGCAAGTTGTTGTAAGGTTTATCAAGAATAAGATCATATGCCGTTATGGTGTGCCAAGTAAGATCGTTACTGGCAATGGATCGAACTTGAATAACAATATGGTGGAAGCTCATTGCAAAGACTTCAAGATTGTACATCATAATTCTTCTCCCTACAGACCCAAGATGAATGGGGCTGTTGAAGCTGCGAACAAGAAAATTAAGAATATTATCCAGAAGATGGTTGTCACATACAAGGATTGGCATGAGATGCTCGAATTTGCTTTACATGTGTAGCGGGGTATTCGTTACCATTAGAGATATTGACTAAATCCAAGGCAAACCATACAAGTCGAGTCGCCACCGCACTTCTATTTATCCAAAGGAATGGTTAGAAAGCGAACAAAAACCTAAAAGTTTTATTGAATCAAAAACTAGTAAAAAGGTCAGAGATCTGGGTAAGGGGGTTAGTTATGCAATGGGAAGGTTTTAAGCACCCAAAACATCCTAGGTACTCCTAGGGAGCCCTTTTCATAAGTGTTGTTCTAGTCTAAAGGGTGTAGGTATATCTAAAGTACTATTTACTAAAAGGAAGGTTAAAAGAAAATGACTCGCAAGGATGTCGCATCCACTGCCTACATATCTCATCTGGGTATGAGAATCAGAGTCTTCGTAGCTCGGCTACCTATGGGTTAAAGAGAAGTGCGCTCGGTAAGACGTCGCGTCTTATGCCTATGTATCTCATCTGGAATGAGATACGTAGGGGGTTGGTTATGCAATGGGAAGGTTTTAAGCACCCAAAACATCCTAGGTACTCCTAGGAAGCCCTTTTCATAAGTGTTATTCTAGTCTAAAGGGTGTAGGTATATCTAAAGTACTATTTACTAAAAGGAAGGTTAAAAGAAAATGAATCGCAAGGATGTCGCATCCACTGCCTACATATCTCATCTGAGTATGAGAATCAAAGTCTTCGTAGCTCGGCTACCTATGGGTTAAAGAGAAGTGTGCTCGGTAAGACGTCGCGTCTTATGCCTACGTATCTCATATGGAATGAGAATCAGAGCAAAACGTAGTTTGGCTAACTAGGGGTTAAGGATTGCCATATGAACATGGACTTACAAAAGAGGACAGCAGCTGTGTCAAAAGAGGGTGGGCAGTGTGTTCAACGTCCTAGCAGTAGGTGTCGCAGCTCGCTGAATCGAGTCTTAGGTAGTTACCTCTTTGCAAATAGAATGGACTGACATGCCACAAGATCGGAGACGTACGGAAGGTCTAAAAGTGGGGAAGCTCTGCTCTAGAGTTGTCATGCAATATGGATCTATGTGTTAGGATTTACAAATGGGAACATCTACCTAATGTTAGCATGCAAAGAATAAGGGAATTCTACCTATGTTATCATACAAAGGGTTCTACCTAATGGGTGCTACCTAAACGGAACAAGAGTCGACAGATGGAGCGCGAAGAGGAGTTACGGATAAGGGTAGATGGCGATGCCAGAGGCAATCGACTTACAGGTAGATGGCGATGCCAGAGGCAATCGACTTACAGGTAGATGGCGATGCCTGAGGCAATCGACTTACAAGAGGATGGATGAATGCGTGTTGGTTCTGTTAAGTTTTGAAAATGATTACTCGACGTTGGATCGAGCTTTTGATCGTATTTTGAAATGGTTATCGGATGTTCGTTTTAATTCTTGTATTAACAGGTGACTAAAGAAATAAAGAAATAAATATTATACACTTTATGGGAGAGGGGTACATTTGTTATGAATGGGGATTGTTCATGGAAAACAAACAATAAGAATATATGCCTCATACATCATACAAGTATGCAATAGTTATCAATCAGATCGGATAAATAAACAATATATAATCAAACCAAAGAATCAAATAATGGAGCATTTAAACAATGCATGGGAGTATGAACATGTTAAATAATCAAGCAATAGAAAGCATGAATGAGAGAAACAAGTATAAAAGATAACAGATGAATCAAACAGATGAAAATATGCACATGAAGGGTCCACTGAATAATTTAATCAGGAAATAAGGTAAGGAACAAATAAAATCAAGGTAAAAGGCCTCTAATATATGGCATATGAGATGAACGAGGGAGGATCAAAAGATCTCTTCAATTGCCATAAGCAATCCCTAAGTCAAACATCGATCATAAAGAAGTCAACTGAAAATTCAAGTCAACTTAAAAAATAACAAATAAATAGAAAATTAATCAAGAAAATTATGAAAAATAAAACTAAATAAGTTGGGGTTAGGACATCATCATCCTCCAAAAAGATTTTAAAAATAATGAAAATTGGCACGTGAATTAATTAAAACAAAACATAGGTCAAACCAAAAGTCAATTAATAAGACTAGGTTAGAAATAAATCAAGAATAAATAGTAAATTAATCAAGAAAATTATGCAAATTTAAACTAAATAAGGTGGGGTCAGACCATCATCATCCCCTAAAAAGATTTTAAAAATAATGAAAATTGGTACGTGAATTAATTAAAATAAAACAGAAGTCAAATTAAAAGTCCACCAACTAAACTAGGTCAAAAATAAATCCAAAATAAATTGAAAATGTGAAATAAAATTCCAAGAAAAGGTCAGGTTGACCATGAGACAGTGGTCAACCTTCATCCCAAAAATCAAATGTTAACAATAATTTTAAGTCATAAAAATAAAATCAATAAAAAAAAGTGTGTTAAAATGGACCATTTAGAATAAATAATTAAAATAAAATAATAATATTAAAAAAATACGAAAATAAAAATTATATAAAATTAAGTAAGACGTTAAGAAAAGTGAAAAATATTTTTGGGTAATTTTATGGACGAAGAAAATATTTTAAATAAGAAAAAGAAATATGAAAATGGAAGGATTAATGGTGATGAACATGGTAAGCAAGCGTAGATATATCAAAACATGGTCATGGAAGAGATGATTACCTAATGGAAAATAGAAGTGGAATGGAATCTGATATGTGATGAACCTTTGCCTCCTTGCCACGAAATTCCAATGCTCCTTTAGGGTTAGGGTTTCAGCTTCTTAAATAGGGTGGATTAGGTGTTCTCAAGGGCTTTTTAATAAGTGATTTATCCATAAGAATAAAAGTGTGAAGTGAGGTGTAAAGTGTTGTTATTTTGGGCCAAACTTAAGTGAATGGATGTCATGGCCAAAAGAGGTAAAAAAACGTGACTGGTTTGTGCAACATGCTTAGAAAATCTGATTGGGTCAGCCAGGCCCAAAATCTGCCTAGAAAATCAAGTCATGGTGCCCACTTTAAATGAAGGTACCTCTCAAACCATGGATCCAAATGAGATGATTCCAAAAGGATGTGAAAGAGGACATGGCAAAGTAAAATTGTTGTGAAGAAAGTATTTTCAAATAATGCCTTGAAGTGCAAGAAAACTGGCCAAGAAGTCTTGACAAATTTTGAAGATTTTGGACTTAGAAATTTTTCTAAGTGTCCTAAAAAAATGTCTCACTTTGACTAAGCATGACTTTCTCAATTCTAATCCAAATGGAGAAAACTTTATATCTCTAGAAAGCTTGGAACAAGAGGAACAACTTTCATGTTGGAGAAAGTTTCAACTGGAGCTTTTATCTTGATGCAAAATGGGCTTAAAGTGAGTGCAACGATCATGAAAACTTGCCCTAAATGGAAAGTCAACCATTTCCAAATTAAGTAACTTTTCCAATTTCTGATTAAATGATGAATCCATGATCCAACCTTGATCAAATTTCATATGTAGGATCCCCTAGGCATGGATTTTGAGATTCCACTCTCAAAATGTCAGGAGTTGACTTTTCTGGCCCCACAGTTTACTTTTCCCAAACTGTCTAATTCCCGATTCCATTGATCAATTGAAGCACTTCTAGCTCAAATAAAGAGCTGATTTTTTGTATGTAGGCCCTTGTGGACACATGGAGGGCCATGTAAAAGAGTTTCACCCAAAGAATCAGAAATAAACTGATTTTATACCAAACCCTAGTTTTAGGGCAAAATGATCAAGAACTGATTGCACTAATTACCAATGGATCTTTTTGAGATAATTGTGAATCTTCCTAGGCCAAGATGCCTCTCTAATCATGACATGGATGAGCTCATTTACTTCCAACCAAATATTGCCTGTTGCAGGTAGCCATGAAACCCTAATTTCTGATTAAATCCAGATGAACACTCTGATAGCTTTGAATCCTTCACTGATGAACTGACGACCATAATAAGATATTTGGACCCCCCCTGAGACCCTTGAGACTTGTATACTTAGAAAATGAAGTCAAATTCTCAATCTTGCTTTGTGTGGGCTCTTTCTGTTAAGGAGTGATCAATCAAAACCTGATCTCCATGTCACTAATGCAGTATGCAATGAGTATGACCTAATATGATGCTAATGAAGTGTTAAACATAATCCCATGCTTCCAGGAAAAATGAAGGGTAAATTTTGGGGTACTACAGCTGCCCCTATTCAATCAACTGGAAACCTCGAAAGGAAGATAGCAACGGCTTTCGCACTTTCGAGGTATTTAGTGATTGAATACGACAAAAGCCCGAAAATTTACATTGAAGTGAAAAAATAAAGTAACAATGCCTGTCAGAATCGGCCAAGAGGTGGTCTTGAAAAAGAATCCGTCTGGTACGGTGAGAGTCGGTCTGAACACCGAAACAAGGAATGTTAGCCTGAATACCAAAATAAATGGTAACTCAGAAATAACCATGGCCTGAATGCCGCTCATCAATCTGAATACTGGAAATGACTTCGATCTGAGCATCAGACAATACTTGATTATCAAACATCGGTCTGAACACCGGGTAACTGGCTTGAGTGTCACTTCGGTCTGAATATCGGAAAACTGGCCTGAATGCCACAAGTTGCATCGACCTGAATGTCAGAAACTTCTTCGATCTGAACATCGGAAAACTGGCCTGAGTGCCACTTCGGTCTGAATACCAGAAAACTGGCCTGAATGCCACAAGTTGCATCGACTTGAATGTCGGAAACTTCTTCGATCTGAACATCGGAAAACTGTCCTGAATGCCACTTCGGTTTGAATACCGGAAAACTAGCCTGAATGCCACAAGTTGCATCGACATAAATGTCGAAAACTTCTTCGATCTGAACATCGGAAAACTGGTCTGAATGCCACTTTGGTCTGAATACCGGAAACTTGGCCTGAATTCCACAAGTTACGTCGACCTGAACGTCGGAAACTTCTTCGATCTCAACATCGGAAAACTGGCCTGAATGCCACTTCGGTCTAAATACCGGAAACTTTCATGCCTGTCAGCATCGGCAGAAATAGGGAAAATGATAATTGAGGCGGCGCGTGGGCCAACGACCCCTGCTGGGAATAATAAAGATAAGTCATGAACAATCTTCAGTCTGAGTACTGGAAACAACTTTTGGCTTATCACTTGGGATACCGAGAATGCCTTATGCTTTACATGCGTATGTTTGTATTTCTCAATGGCGTAATGCTCCATGAAAATGGAAATGCTACACAATTTGGGAGGATGCAATGCAATATGATTTTACATGTAGGGATGCGAAATGCTTGATTAGAGAGAACGCCAAGCTGAGGCAAGGAATTCTGTTGGGGAAATGATCACCATCTTCTGGACCCTGGCAAGGTTGTTGGAGATGCACAACATAAAGAACTCTGTGGGGAAATGACCCGCCACACGGTGTTCTGGAAAATAACAAAATACCGAGGCTCTGACTGGGGAGAGAATGGCACTGAAAACTTGCTGCTGAGGAAAGCGACAGTGGTTCTGGCAACCATAATCTACGAGAGAGACGACTCAGCAGGGGAAGCAAACACCGATACAGTACCGAGATTCTGCTTCAAGGAAAGAGACCATGGGTCTAGCGTCGAGATCATCGATCTGGCATCGAACTCTGAGGAGCATCCGCTTCTGCTGGGAAGATACAGTCTGGCACTATCAACTCCGCTGGGGATATACAGTCAGACACTGTCAACTCCGCTGGGGATATACAGTCAGACACTGTCGACTCTACTGGTGAATGTATAATATAAAATAAATGCTTGGGGAAGTACAGCAGTGAGAGTCTGCTGGGGATTGAAGAATCCAATGCTCGGACCAGCTCTGCAGGGATAAGATACCAAATTCCAATTGTTGAGGAAAAACATCCGCGATCATTTGATGGGGACCTTAAGGAAATGCCCCGAGTGTACCTGTTCTGAATAGATGATCCAAAGCACTTAAAATTTACAACAATTTTCAATGTTTATTAAGCACGTACCTGTAAAGCTCTTATGTTTCATGATGCAATGTTTATCAAAAATTCGGACGTCATTTTTGCAAACAAAACAGTAAAATGAAAATGAACACAGAGATGTACTAAATAACATGATTTTATTGATTGAGTGGCCTCTGAATAGGTATTTACATCAGGAAGCAATCCCTGGAAAGAGGTAATTTCACAACAGATAAAAACAGAAAATAATCTAATGGCAATGTGAAATGGATTTCTATCGGGTTCCAATTCTGCTATGATTCGCTCGTCTTCAAGATCCTCCAGATGATCAGCTTTCCGAAAGAGGTGATTGGACTGTTTCCTATCGTTCGGAAGTTTCCAGTTATCGACACGAGATGATATTCAAAACTACTCAAAACGCAGCCATTCGCTTAATCCCTAACTTTTGCCTGGATCGCCGTTTCGGGTTTTCAATCCATCGGGATACCCATTTTTGCCTAAGTTGCCGTTTTAGGTTTTCAACTTACCGGGTGTACAATCTTTTCATTTTTTAATCCCTAACTTTTGCCCGAACCTTTTTCATTTTCTTGGTTCGTCGGGATGCCCATTTTTTTGCCTGGACTATTCTTTTTATCGTCCAGCGGGTCTATTTTATGCGAAGTATTTTTTAACTGCGTCTGAGTTCAAAGGGGAAGTGAAGTTTTCACCATCCATAGTTGCAAGAATTAAGGCTCCACCATCAAAAAACTTGGTAACAATATACGGTCCATCATAGTTAGGAGTCCACTTGCCCCTGTAATCTGTCTGAGGAGGAAGGATCTTTTTCAACACCAAATCTCCGACTTGGAAGCATCGAGGATGCACTTTCTGATCAAAGGCTCTCTTCATCCGACTTTGATACAACTGTCCATGACAAATGGCTGCCATTCGCTTCTCTTCGATAAGACTCAACTCATTGAACCTTGTCCGAACCCATTCAGCTTCGTCTAACTTGACATCCAACAGGACTCTTAGAGAAGGAATCTCCACTTCAACAGGTAGGAATGCTTCCATACCATACACAAGGGAGTAAGGGGTTGCCCCGGTCGATGTACGTACTGAAGTACGGTACCTATGCAAGGCGAAAGGTAGCATCTCATGCCAATCTCTGTACGTAACGACCATCTTCTGCACAATCTTCTGTATGTTCTTATTTGCTACCTCAACAGCACCGTTCATCTTAGAACGATCAGGGGAAGAGTTGTGATGTTGAATGTTGAAGTTCTTGCGCAACTCCTTCATCATTTTGTTATTCAGGTTAGAACCATTATCAGTAATGATTCTTTCGGGAATCCCATAACGACAAATGATTTCTTTCTTAATGAATCGGGTAACCACATGTTTGGTGACCTTCGCAAATGACGCTGCTTCGACCCACTTGGTGAAATAGTCGACGGCAACAAGGATGAAGCGATGCCCATTGGAAGCAGTCAGCTCAATCTTTCCAATCATATCAATGCCCCACATAGCAAACGGCCACGGCGAAGACATCATATTCAGGGGATTTGGCGGCACATGCATCTTATTAGCATAAATCTGGCCTTTATGACACTTCCGAGCATATTTGAAACAATCAGATTCCATGGTCATCCAATAATAACCCGCTCTCAACAATTTCTTAGCCATTGCATGTCCGCCGACATGAGTACCGAAAGAGCCTTCATGAACTTCCTGCATTAACATGTCCGCTTCGTGTCTATCCACGCATCTGAGCAAAACCATGTCGAAGTTCCTCTTATACAGCACATCGTCTTTGTTCAAGAAGAAACTGCCTACTAATCTTCTCAAAGTCTTTCTATCATTGTTGGATGCCCCTGCAGGGTACTCTTGATTCTTCAGAAAGCACTTGATGTCGTGATACCAGGCTTGTCATCAACTACCAGTTCAACAACAAACACATACGCGGCCCTATCAAGACGCATAACATCGATCCTGGGAACATATTTCCACCCAATCACCTTGACCATGGAGGATAGAGTAGCAAGAGAATCTGCCATTTGGTTCTCATCACGAGGTATATGATACAACTTTACTGTTGTGAAGAAAGTCAACAGTCTTCTCGTGTAATCTCTGTAGGGGACCAGATTGGGCTGGAGAGTATTCCAATCACCGTTCACTTGATTGATCACTAGAGCTGAATCTCCGAAGATGTCCAGAGTCTTGATTCTCAAATCAATGGCTTGCTGGATACCCAAGATACAGGCTTCATACTCACCTTCATTATTGGTGCAATCAAAAGTCAGACGAGCGGTGAAAGGCATGTGGGCACCTTTCGGAGTGGTAATGACAACACCAATTCCACTTCCTTTGGCATTGACTGCCCCATCAAACATTAAAGTCCATTTTTCATCTAGATCAGGTCCCTCCTTAACAACTGACTCTTCACAGTCTTTCATCTTGAGGAACATGATGTCTTCATCCGGAAAATCAAACTTCATCGGCTCATAATCATCAATCGGCTGCTGAGCAAGATAGTATGACAGAATACTCCCTTTGATGGCTTTTTGGGATGTATATTGGATGTCGTACTCTGTCAGTACCATTTGCCAACGAGCAACCCTTCCGGTGAGAGCTGGCTTCTCAAATATATACTTGACTGGATCCATTTTGGAGATCAGTAAGGTCGTGTGAGTCAGCATGTATTGTCTCAATCGCTTAGCAGCCCATGCAAGTGCACAACATGTCTTTTCAAGCATTGAGTATCTCGACTCGCAATCTGTGAATTTTTTACTCAGGTAGTAGATGGCATGCTCTTTCCTACCTGTCTCGTCGTGTTGACCGAGAACACAACCCATGGAATTATCAAGTACTGTCAAATACATAATCAGCGGTCTCCCTGGGACTGGAGGCATAAGGATTGGAGGATTCTGCAAATACTCTTTTATCTTCTCGAAAGCCCTCTGGCAATCATCATTCCACCTGATAGCCTGATCTTTTCTTAACAATTTAAATATTGGCTCACACGTGGTTGTTAGGTGAGAGATGAACCTTGCAATGTAGTTCAACCTTCCTAAGAAACCACATACTTGTTTTTCTGTTCTTGGCTCAGGCATTTCTTGTATCGCTTTCACTTTGGCCAGATCCACCTCAATCCCTTTTTCACTAACAATAAAACCTAGCAGTTTTCCAGATCTCACCCCGAAAGTACACTTGTTCGGATTAAGCCTCAGCTTGAATTTCCTCAAACTCTCAAACAGTTTCTGCAAATTCACCAGATGTTCTTCTTCCGTCTGAGATTTGGCAATCATATCATCAACGTAAACCTCGATTTCATGATGAATCATATCAAGGAAAAGAGTTACCATAGCTCGTTGATATGTTGCCCCAACATTTTTCAGACCAAACGGCATCACCTTGTAGCAGAAGGTGCCCCATGGGGTTATGAAATTTGTCTTCTCCATGTCTTCTGGTGCCATCTTAATTTGATTATAGCCAGAAAAGCCATCCATGAAGGAGAATACTGAGAACTGAGTTGTGTTATCCACCAAAACATCGATGTGAGGTAATGGGAAATCATCTTTAGGACTAGCTCTGTTCAGATCTCGGTAGTCGACACACATCCGTACCTTTCCATCCTTCTTAGGTACTGGAACGATATTTGCAACCCATGGCGGATAATTTGTAACTGCTAGAAATTCTGCATCCAACTATTTTTTCATTTCTTCTTTTATCTTGACAACCATCTCTGGTCTTGTTCTTCTGAGCTTCTGCTTGACCGGAGGACAATCCTCTTTGAGACGCAAACGGTGTACCACAATGTCTGTGTCAAGCCCTGGCATGTCCTGATAAGACCAAGCGAAGATGTCAACATACTCTTGCAGCAATTCAATCAGCCCCTTCTTCACATTATCTTCCAAAGCAGCCCCTATCTTGATTTCTCTCTTGGCGTCCTCAGTGCCGAGATTAATCACTTCAATAGACTCTTGATGCGGTTGAATGACCCTTTCCTCTTATTTTAACAACCTGGCAAGTTCTTCAGGGAGTTCACAGTCTTCATCACCCTCTTCTTCAGCTTGAAAGATTGGATTTTCAAAGTCGAAGCGAGCCATAGCAGAATTGATATCAATAGGATCCGATGACGTGCATCTGCATGAGTGATGGTATGTGCTTATGAGTGTGAACAAGAAGTGGAAACTAAATAAAACATTGCCAAAATGTATTTTTTTGATTTTTGAAAACTGCAAAAATAGAAAGACAGTGAACAAAATATTTGAATGCAAAAAGACATCCTTTATTTATGATAAAAAATGCAGGTATCCACATAGATGATCCCTACAATGAGTCATCACGCCCTGGGCGGAACCTAAGACTTGGATATGCATGAATAAACAAAGAAAATTACTCTTTAAGAAGAGTGACTTGGATAATCTCTTCAGAAGACCAGTTGCGGAGAACTTCATCCGGGACCCTTGGACACACCCAGTTGTCAAGTCGCAATCACTATCCCCATCTTCTTTGTTGATTGTAGAGACCTGGCCGTACTGAATGATGCCAGCATTGGAGAAAGTAATCGGCCCTTGACGAGTCTGAGGCGTTGAAGTTGCAGAAGTCAATGTCGGCTGATACCTAATCCCAAACTTGTCTTCCTTTACAGGTAAATCAACCAGACAACCCCAATCGGGAGCAACACCTGAATTTACCAAGGCCCGTACCTGCTTGAAGGACGACAAAGATGCACCTGCTTCAACCTCTTCCACTGGAGCTGCATCCTTGACTTGAACTGCCTCAAAGGCCTGACACAGGATCTCATGAATCTCACCTTCTACCTCTACATACTTGAATGTAGACAAGTTACTGACCAGAATATCCTCCTCACCACAGACAGTGATAATTCTTCCGTTGACCGGGAACTTGATCTTCTGATGCAAGGTCGAGGAGACTGATATCCAGCAAGCAACTATACGAAGGACTGATATCCATCACATAGAATACGGTGTTAAAGGTTTGTGATCCAATCTGAATTGGCAATTCTACCTCTCCGAACACCGACCTCTTAGAACCATCGAAGGCTCTTACCACAAGATCGAAAGGCTTCAAGACCAAACCTTCTACATCTAAGGTCATGGGATGGGTCAAGTCATCCTTAATATTAATCATCCATTTTGGTGGATTATGGTTTACACCTTATCAACACCCAAGTTCCATTGATATTAAGGATACACAAGAACGGATCAACCACGAATCAAGGGTTTGTTGCGAGTCGCGAGCATGGAGTCTTGGTTAAGAACCACCCAAAGGGAGTGTACTATGGTTAAACCTGACAATCATGTTCTACAAGAGGTTCCCATAGTCATCATCCCATCTTTCGGATATTATCGGATAAACGACTACTCGTATTCCAAAAATATTCTCAAGAGAGACTCTTATGAGTGTAGTATCGCGTAACAATCGTATCAAATCTTACACTTGAATGATCTTTGCACTACGTCCTAAAAATAGGCCAAGATGGGCGTGATAAACTAAGGTCCTTGGCTTCTAAGGCATATATTGGAAAAAGTAATGCCTAACCACGACTACTCGTGTGACATTATTGATCCCAACATAACCTCCACCAAGTGAATGGGCTTGCAAGTCAACTTGCTAAGGAATAACTCCACACAAGTCAACAAGACTATGCCATTCTCCTATCCTAAGTGCACTCGAGTTCGGGTATAGAACTCATCTCACGAAGATCACCAAGCATACAAGGAATTAATATTCAAAGAATTCAATCATTACATACAATACAGTAATCCCAAATTGCACAAAAATATGTCACAAAGCAATATACCATACAATACAACAAATATGAAAAGTAGGCAAAACCCACTAGGCAAATGATATTCCCCAGCAGAGTCGCCACTTTTCTGTAGCGGGGTATTCATTACCATTAGAGATATTGACTAAATCCAAGGTAAACCATACAAGTCGAGTTGCCACCGCACTTCTATTTATCCAAAGGAATGGTTAGAAAGCGAACAAAAACCTAAAAGTTTTATCGAATCAAAAACTAGTAAAAATGTCAGAGATCTGGGTAAGGGGGTTGGTTATGCAATGGGAAGGTTTTAAGCACCCAAAACATCATAGGTACTCCTAGGGAGCCCTTTTCATAAGTGTTGTTCTAGTCTAAAGGGTGTAGGTATATCTAAAGTACTATTTACTAAAAGGAAGGTTAAAAGAAAATGACTCGGAAGGATATCGCATCCACTGCCTACGTATCTCATCTGAGTATGAGAATCAGAGTCTTCGTAGCTCGGCTACCTATGGGTTAAAGAGAAGTATGCAATGTAAGACGTCGCGTCTTATGCCTACGTATCTCATCTGGAATGAGAATCAGAGCCAAACGTAGTTCGGCTAACTAGGGGTTAAGGATTGCCATCTGAACATGGACTTACAAAAGAAAACTAACCTGCCTATTATTCAGTATATGCTGTCAATGATGAATGTCATAACATCCACTTTGACATTCAGACAGTAGGCGTTATGCCAGGTCTGTTATTCCCTTGATAAACAGACTGAAATTAAATACTGAGTTATAGCAGACAACCAACTGTTCTACACCTCAGTATCTGCTGTCAGGGATGAATATCATTACATCTAGTTTGACATTCAATAAATCCTGTATTAGCTAAACCTGCAGCATACTACTCAAGTATGTCATGACATCAGTCAAGACATCAGAGTACAGTTAGATGTTCTAACACAAAATGCAGCCAATCAAACATCTCCAAAGCATGTCATGACATCAGTCAAGACATTAGAGTCCAGCTAGTGTTTTAACATAAAATGCAGCCAATCAAACATCTACAAACTCCCCTTTTGGCAAATTTTTGGCTAAAACAACTTGGCATCACAACAGAGTTCACAACAGCGGAAAACACATATCTAGCAGGAAAGAAATTAGCCAATACACTCAGAGCAGTTACACACTCAACACATATAGAAGTTAAATAAAAACTTCTAACAGCAGCACACACACAGAAGTTAAATAAAAACTTCTAACAGCAGCACACATACAGATAACACACTCACACTCATCAAACATAGAAGTGGAACATCAGCTGCAGCATAACCTCTGGATTAGAGGATCTTCAATATCTGTTTAATAACATAATCTATTGTCATGGGGGATCACAGGTGTTACTCCCCCTTTTTGTCAAAAATGTTGCCAAAGCAACACCATAAATGACAGACCAAAATAAACAGAATTACACACAAACTTGTCAGAAACCCAATCTTGATTTTACTTCACAGTTTCAATCAAGAATACCCCCTCTTGATCTTGCTTTACAGCTTTGATCAAGACACCACCCACTTGATCTTGCTTCACAGCTTTGATCAAGTGGTCACACACTCTTGCTTTACAGCAGGTACACCCATATCAGATGCCATGACTTTGAGTCTGACATCTTGTTACCACACTCGCAGCAAGTAACATAGCTGTGATCTGTTGTCCAGTCATAGCACACTTTCAATTCTTTAATAGGTTGAGATATTAAATAATACATCCTAAACATCATTGATTGCTATAAATCCTCAGAAAGGCATATCCCTAATTTGCCCCTTAAATTTTCAAACTGAGTAGCATACAGAGCCTTTGTGAATATGTCAGCAAGTTGTAGTTCAATGGCTACATGTTCCGAGGTAATCACTTTGTCTTCCACCAGATCTTTGATGAAGTGATGTCTAATGTCAATATGTTTGGTCCTGCTATGTTGGATGGGATTCTTGGAAATATTGATGGCACTGAGATTGTCACAGAACAATGTCATGACATTCTGAGAGACATTGTACTCAGTAAGCATCTGTTTCATCCACACCAGTTGGGAACAACTGCTTCCAGCTGCTATGTACTCAGCCTCTGCAGTGGACAGTGATACACAGTTCTGTTTCTTGCTGAACCATGATATGAGATTGTTTCCCAAGAAGAAACATCCTCCTGATGTGCTTTTTCTGTCATCAGCACTCCCAGCCCAATCAGCATCACAATACCCAGATAAGACAGGCTCAAAGCCATGAGAGTATAGCATACCATAGTCACAAGTCCCATTGATATACTTGAGAATCCTCTTGACTTGATTTAAGTGGCTCACTTTGGGTTCTGCTTGGTATCTAGCACACACTCCAACTGCATAGGAAATATCAGGTCTACTTGCAGTTAGATATAGTAGACTACCTATCATGCTTCTATACAAGCATTGATCAACACTGGGACCTCCTTCATCTTTGGTTAATTTCAAATGAGTAGGAGCAGGAGTTCTTTTGTGTCTAGCATTATCCATACCAAACTTCTTAACTATGTTTTTGGCATATTTGCTTTGGGAGAGAAACATGGAATCCTCCATTTGGTTAACTTGCATTCCAAGAAAATAAGTCAATTCCCCAACCAGACTCATTTCAAACTCAGATTGCATCTGGTGAACAAAATGTTTCACCATTTGCTCTGACATTCCACCAAAGACAATATCATCCACATAAATTTGGGCAATCATGATTTTGCCATCTTCATCCTTCACAAACAAGGTCTTATCTATCCCTCCTTTTTTGTACCCATGAGAGGTCAGAAATTCAGTCAACCTTTCATACCAAGCTCTAGGTGCTTGCTTCAACCCATACAAGGCTTTCCTCAACTTGTACATATGTTTAGGCAGGTTAGGATCACAGAACCCTTTAGGTTGTTCCACATAGACTTCTTCATTCAAGTAGCCATTTAAAAAGGCACTCTTCACATCCATTTGGAACAATTTGAACTTCAGAATGCAGGCCACACCTAACAGCAATCTGATTGACTCGAGTCTAGCAACAGGTGCAAACGTCTCATCAAAATCAACCCCTTCAACTTGAGTATATCCTTGAGCCACTAGTCTTGCTTTATTCCTAGTGATTACTCCTTTCTCATCAGATTTGTTCTTGTAAATCCACTTGGTACCAATGATGTTAGTCCCTTCAGGTCGTGGAACTAACTCCTGTCGCATCCGCGAAAAACAACCGGCGGGCTAAAACAAAACAAACAGAGCCGCCACCGTGGGTTATTTATCCCAAAAGAGGGAAAGGAAACGCTCGAAGTAAACCTGGAAAAGACATGGTCTCGCGACCAAAGAGAGATGGGATCGGGAGTCGGTTATGCGAAGGAAAGGTATTAGCACCCCTACGCATCCGTCGTACTCGACGGGATCCACGCTCAAAAGGAAAGAAGAAAGGTTGCTCAAACACTGCTCAAAAGAATGCACACACACACACACACTGGAAACAACACAGGTGGAAAAAGAGGGGAACGGGCTCGCTAGGATATCGCATCCTATGCCTACGTATCTCATCTGGAATGAGAATCAGAGCTACCGTAGTTCGGCTCACGCACGCCAAAACAAAAACACACAGGAAACCGACTGCCAATCACTGGGCTTACGTCAGACTCCACACAAACAGGAAAACATGGAAACCGAATGCCAATCGCTGGACTTACATCAGACTCTGAACCAACAAACACACACAGGAAACCAACTGCCAATCGCTGGACTTATGTCGGACTCCACACAAACAAACCACACACAGGAAACCGACTGCCAATCGTTGGACTTAAGTCAGACTCCTCACAAACGAGCCACACACAGGAAACCGACTGCCAATCGCTGGACTTATGTCAGACTCCACACAAGCCACACACAGGAAACCGACTGCCAATCGCTGGACTTACGTCAGACTCCACACAAACAAGAGGCTAACCGGACGCTGAGTCGTCAAAAGCAACAAAGAAGTTGAACAAACAAGCTAACAGGGAGTCTGGTACTCGAGCCTGCTAGCCGTCAAGCAAACACACACAAAAAGGAAAAAGGGTGCCCGGAGAGATCTCGTACGATCTCCTGCCTACGTACCTCATCTGGTATGAGGATCCGGGCAACGTAGTTCCCCTGAACAGGGGAGAAACTTTCTCCTAACCAGAGACCGGGAAATGACAAACTAGAAGGGAGACTGGCTCGAGCCTAATAGTTATCATGTATTCCACAATGGTCCTAGGTTGAGTTTTCTACCTAACTTGCATAGGCAGCAAGCTATCCTAAACAACACAAGCAAAGCAAACATTCACACAATTAGCACACACTATATACAAACAAAGTGGGCTCAAAACAAGGTTAGGCTGTGAAACACAAGCCAACTGGAATCGGGTGTAGTTAGCTCTTAACCATAACATTGAGAGTTAGGGTGAAGCAGATGAAATAGGAAGTGAGGGGTGTGCCTCACAACTCTTATCCCTAGCCTGGGAGAGCTTCAGACAAATGAAAGTGGGAGTTCAGAAAGTTGGAACTCTTCTCCACATATGACTGACTCAACAGAGATCTTGGGTTAATGTCCACAATGCATCAACACAAGGTGTGTGAGCAAAGTGGATGACACACTGAATAGCAGGAGATGGATTACACATCTCTTTTATCTGCCAATTGCCTTATCAAAGGACTTTTCCTGCTTGGCACAAAAATAAACATACACAAGCATTGCCTCTTAAGGAGGGCTTCAGACAGGTGCCTGCCCAAGTAACAGGACAGGTCTTCCAGACTACATGAAGTCAAGATATTATACCTCAATGTGGTTAAGCAACCAAGCAACAGCAAAAGCAAGTTCAAAAGAACTTAAGCAACTAATGTACCTGAAAACAATCTAACTCAATCAGTATACAACTCAAAAAGTCAAACAGAGAGTTAATAGTCAGCAGTCAACAGTATACAGTCAAACAAGCAATGCTACAATGTGCAAGGCACAAGCTCAACTCAAATGAGCTAAAAGCAACCTACAAAACAAGTCAAGGCTATTCAACATCAACCAAATAATCCAACTCAAGCAATATGAATTAATCTCCTCATGGCCATATGCTTCTTATCCTGAAAACAAAGCTCAAACATAAGCACAAACCACTAGGACAAGGCCTAGGGTCAAAGAGGAAGAAATAATTCAAAACAGAACATGAAAATTGACATGAATCAACTTCAATCCAATGAGAACATAATCCAAAAGGTCTCATGTCAATATCATTCACCAACTTCATTTCATGAGCAAAATATGGCAAGGTATGCACATTGAAAGCACATTGAGACAACAGAATGAACAAATGCACAATAAATCAAAAATGATTCAATTAATTTTCATGTTCATCAGACAACAGAATGAACAAATGCACAATAAATCAAACATGATCATCACACAAAAAATTAGAGCATTTAGACATGATTAAGCAGGGTAATCAAATTCATCAAGTCAAGGTAAGCAAAATCAAGCACAAATGGGCACAATTTGATACATCAACTTAGCACAAGCATAAAACAGAATTGGCACATGATAAAGACCTCAAACCAAAGCCACAATAAACTTCAATATGTCTAGAATCAATGTGCAAAATTTCACATTCATAGGATACACAACCAGCATTTCACAAATCATTGAAGTTCATGACTATTCAAAAGTGCACAAATGGCAATCCAGAAAGGAAAATCTCAAACAAATCAGAAATGAATCCAAAAATTCCACAAAACTTCATGAGCAATCCTAACATCCAGAAGAAGCATCATGCAAAAAATCACATCATTTGGCATTTATTTGGCATGGCAAAGAAATTAATCAAATTGGACAAGCAAAGGTGTGACATACATTGTCACACCTACATTCAAAGGATCATAACTCAGCAACCACAAATGCTAAAAATGCAAACTCAACACCAGAATGATCAGCAAGATGTCTAGTTTAAGCATGTAAAATTTCATGATCATTGGATGAAAATTGAGCATTTCACAATTGATATATCAAAGCAATGTCAAAACATGACATGTATACACAAACCCTAAGGCAAAATTAAATCCAGCCAAGCACAATTTGTGAAAAAATAATGATAAAAAACTAGACACAAAATGTGACGTAGCAAAAAAAACCACATATTTTTTGGACCATTATTCTATTTGTTTTGATTTTTTAAAGTTGAATAAAAATTAAAATCATGTGAAACAAGTAGGAAAAGGCATGGAAATAAATGTGAAATGAGCACTTGAAAAAACGCCCAGCCAAGATTCGAACCGCTCACCTATTCAAATTGAATTAGGCGCGCTGCATGGGATTTCCATGCAGCCAATGGGAAGCCTTCCCTAGCGAACCTATGGGAACGGTTTTAAAACGTGGCCTAAAGCCCTGCGTTCACCTAAGGAAACGGATTTCTCATGAACCAAAGCATGGCCATAGGTCATGTATTCATCTTCTTCATGAAACGCGCATGAACAGTAACTTTGCCAAGAACATGATGAACAATTTTCTTATTTCTTAAAATTAAACATACTAATTGGTAGATCTTTCATCACATAACAATAATCCACAATTAATTTAACACGAAACAACACAATATGCAAGAATTAAAGGTTTCAAGTTTCATTATCAAAACTTTAATTGCATGTAACTTCATGAATATTACACCAAATCACTCGATTCAAAGTGCAGAATCATCACCATTAAAAGATCTACAAGAACATATCAATAATTTCATGAATTAAAGAGATCGAAAAAGTGACCTCTTGAAGAGCAGCTTTGGATTCGTGTGATTTCAATGCCTTGCAATGCTTCCAATGTGTTCTAGCAAGCTTGTATGAGTGTATGGATGAAGTCTTGAGGCTTGATTGCACTTGATTCAACAAAATTTTGATTCCACCATTGATGAACTTCAAGCTTGCATAGGCTTCAAACTCCACGAATTCGTGTGATTCTAGCTTCAATCTTGCTCCATAATGATACTAGATGATGAATCAACCAAGAAAAATGCAAAGTGTTTGAAGAAATTTTGAGAAAAAGTGAGAGAGAATTTTGAGAGACTTTGGAAATTCTAGATCTAGAATTGGAAAATATGAAAATTCTGTTATGATTTTCTATTTATATGCTTCACTAATCATGATTAATTAAGTTCTAATCAAATGCTAATGAAAAATGGTTAATTTTGGAGGTGTTTTGCAAAAATTATTTTTTCACCTTATGCATGGCATGGCATGTGAATAGTTCACGTTTTTGCATTCATTTTCTCTCAAAATATTATTTTAAGATCAATGGAAATGTTAAAATGTGAAAACAATGCATTATTTTTGAACTTGATTTTTTCCCTCCAAAATGAATTGAATTTTCAAATATTTATATGAATGGAATGCATGCCATGTAATTCCAATTTTGGAAACTAGAAGTTGAAACAAGAATTTTGCAAAAAGAGCCACTTCATTTGGACTTATGGTTTGAAAGTTATGCCCCTTTGAAGTTCCATGTTCATTTGACCAAGATTTGACCATATCTCTTCAACCACACATGAGAAATTCATTATCTTGGACTTTTTGGAAATGGGAGAACAAGATCTACAACTTTCATGTTCAAAAAAATTTCATTTGAAGCATTTTTGATGATGTAATCTTGAGGAGAAAACCTTTCCATTTTTGGCAATTTTGAATTATAAGTCACTTTCTATTTTTGGAAAGTTTTGTCCTGACTTTATTTTCTTCATTGTTGATGTTTGAAATGTCAAATGAGACTTGTTTGAACATGAATGAAGTATTTCTAACCACTTCCCAACTCCAAATCCAACAGTTGACTTTTGGTTGACTTTTTTCAGTTGATAGATGACTCGGCCATGCACAGATGAATTTGAGCCTCAATCTCCTGATGAAATGGCACCAAAATGAAACCCTAGCTTACACAAGCTCATTAAAACCATATGATGATCCCCATCTCCACTAAAACCTCATCTCCTTAACAAACCCTGATTGGCATAATTCAACTGGTTAGGGTTGACCAGAGGTCAAAACCCTAATCCCAAGGAATGATCAGGCACAATGAACCTCTTGGTGATGATAAGACCATGATGATGGTGATGTACCATTGCAACCAAGATAATGACCAATCTTCTTGAGGAACCAAGAAACCCTAATTGAAGCACAAACCCACAGATGGCTAGTGATCAATTCATGAGACCCTCAAGCTTGAATCTTTTAACCTCTTTATCTCCTGAGCAAGACTTAGGAGGATGACTTGCTTATTGTTCACATGATATGCAAAGATGCAATGACTAATGTCCTAAAAATGAAATGCAATATGCTAAGTTAGTCCCAAGAGAGGAGGGCAAATTTTGAGGTGTTACAGCTGCCCCTATTCAATCCACTGTGAACCTGTCGATATGAACAACCTCGGCTTTCAGATGATCAGGATGAAGAGTGATTGAATACCAAGAACAGACGAACAATTTGCACTCTGATTGGGAAATAATTAACAATGCCTGTCAGAATCGGCAAAGAAGTGATCTCAAAGGAAGAATAATCCGTCTGGTACGGAGAAAGTCAACCTGAATACCGAAATAGAAACTTGACCTGTATACCAAAATAGATGGTAACACAAGAATAACCATGGCCTGAACGCCGCTCAGTAGTCTGAATACCTGGAACCTGGCCTGAATGCCCCCTTCGGCCTGAACACCGGAATCCTGGCCTGAATGCCGCAAGCTGCATCGATCTGAACTTCGGAAGCTTCTTCGATCTGAACATCGGAAACTGGTCTGAATACCCACCTCGGCCTGAACACCGGAAACCTGACCTGAATGCCGCAAGCTGCATCGATCTGAACTTCGGAAGCTTCTTCGATCTGAACATCGGAAACTGGTCTGAATACCCACCTCGGCCTGAACACCAGAAACCTGGCCTGAATGCCGCAAGCTGCATCAATCTGAACTTCGGAAGCTTCTTCGATCTGAACATCGGAAACTGGTCTGAATACCCACCTCGGCCTGAACACCGCATCGGTCTGAATACCCGAAAAACTCTTCATGCCTGTCAGCATCGGCAGCAATAAGGTAAAGTGACGAATGAGACGGCACGTGGGCCAACGACTTATGTTGGGAATAATAAGCCATGAGCATGCCATTCCTACTTAATCCACTGTGAACGAACAATCTGCGCTCAGCTGGGGATTATCTCCTTCTCTTTTCTTTACTTTTTGTTCTTTTCTTGGACCCCGAAACTTTTCTGATCATCATCCCATCTCCGCCCGACAGAAGCCCTTCCTCCAATATCGCACTACTGGGGAATACCGTGGATTAGAATCACGACGCCAAACTCCTCGGAGTAACATCTTCACCTTCTGGCGAAACCACCTCTCAAACAATAACCACGGCTTGAGACTAGCTTATGCTTGCAATGCTGATGCATGATATTTTTCAGCGTAATGCTCCATAATCATGGAAATGCTACGCAATTAATTATGCAATATGCTATGCTTATCTACATGATGAATGCATAAAAAGTATCCCCCTCAAGGGACTCTTCTGGGGAGCTCGAGGCACTCTGCTGAGGAACTCATCAACACTCCAATCTCCACCCTACTGGGGAATAACACTGTTGCTAGGGAAAGGACCACCTTTACCAAGGATGACCTCCACTAAACTCAACCCGCTTGGGGACTTCGCTGGGGAATAAACTACCAACGCACTCTGTGGGGAAACAACGGTCTCTGACTTGCCGGGGATATAACAATCCCGACTCTACTAGGAGAAACCACCACCGACAGATATCTCCGCTGGGAAATAGCAACCTGCTGAGGAGGTAACCATCCCGACCCTGCTAGGGAAACACAAACCTTGAATCTGCTGAGGAGGTAACCATCCCGACCCTGCTAGGGAAACACAAACCTTGAATCTGCTGAGGAGGTAACAATCCCAACTCTGCTTGGGGAAACAAGGAAAGTCTGGTACTGAACACCCGTCGACTCGTCGAACCAGGTATTCACCGTCTAAATCCACTGTCAGCTTTCCAATTTTGAGAACTCCCAGACTCGTCTGGACTTTTCTGATTCATCACCTTGTATTCCCGCTCCTCCGTACTCTACGGAGAGCGAACTCCTTAGATCGGTACAAGCTTTCTAATCTTCAGACTTTGAAGAGTCTTCTTGATTAATTCTCAAGGATCGTCGTAAGTCTTTCGCCGTCTTTTCACCATCCCTCCATTCATTCGTCCCTGATTGGACTCCACGGGGATCCTTTGTCAAAAGGCTTCACATCACAACCTACAAGTGAGTGAAAATACCTAACAGTTCCTGCAACCGAGATCGTTAGATAAAAACGTGCTCCAGGCGTGTCAAGATTTCAACACATGAGTCACTCAACCTTCCGAATAAGATTTCAAGTTTCCAATCTTATAAACATGCATTGGAAGGGACCTGTATGTCTTAAAATGCAAAGATTCTTTATCACAAACAATTGGATGTTCTTGCAATCAAAGCGATAATGAAAACAAAAACAAAATTATTTGACTGAATATGCATTTTATTGATTGAAAAAGTGTGGCTCAAATTGAGCAATACAAAGGAAGCAATTCCTGAAAAGAGGTAATTGCGCACAAAAGGAAAATCTATCCTAATGGCAATGTGAAACCGCGATCTCATCGAGTTCCAACTCGGTTACACCCCATATGTCCTCAGACTTTCCGTGCTTTCTGCCTTCTGAACAAGACGCTTCTGACTGATCTCTACCAGGTATTATCCATGTCATATCCAATGTACAAACGATCATGCCAGACGCAGTTGTTCGTTTCAATCCCTCTTTTTCCTGGACCGCCCTTTCGGGTTTTCGGTCCACCGGGATACCCTTTTTTGCCCAAGTCGCCTTCTCAGGTTTTCGACTTGTCGGGTGTACAATTTTTCTCCTTTTTATCCCTAACTTTTGCCCGAACTTTTCATCATTTTTTTTCAGTTCGCCGGGATGCCCATTTTTGCCTGGACTATTTTATTCTTTTCGTCCAGCGGGTCTCTTATACGAAGTATTTTTTAACTGCGTCCGCATTCACAGGGGATGGAAAATCTTCGCCATCCATGGTTATCAACAACAAGGCCCCGCCAAAGAAAACCTTCTTGACCACGAATGGACCTTCATAATTGGGTGTCCATTTGCCCCTTCGATCGTTTTGAGGAGGAAGGATCCTTTTCAGCACCATATCACCTATGTGATACACACGAGGTCGCACCTTTCGGTCAAAAGCACGCTTCATCCTCTGCTGGTACAACTGCCCATGACAAATGGCTGCCAGCCTCTTTTCCTCGATCAGGCTCAACTCCTCATATCGGGTCCTTACCCATTCAGCCTCTTGCAATTTCACATCCATCAGGACTCTCAAAGAGGGAATATGAACCTCAACCGGTAATACGGCTTCCATCCCATATACAGCTTAGAAAGGCTTTGCCCCAGTAGGCGCACGCACCGAAGATCGATACCCAGGATATAAGCTTCGTACTCAGCCACCATTGTTGGTGCATTCAAATGCTAACCAGGCAACGAAGGGGACGTGGGATCCCTTTGGCGTAACCAAAGCAGCACTAACTCCTTCATATTAACCCCATCAGACATCAGAATCCGTTCGGATTCGGGGTCAGGCCCCTTCTCCGGGATCGGTTACTCTCAATCTTTCGATTTGAGCACCTCGAGATGTCCTCATCAGGGAACTCAAACTTCCTTGGTTGATAATCCTCAATGGGTTGCTGGGCAAGATAATCAGACAATACACCCCTTGATTGCCTTCTGAGAGTATCACAAATCAGTCAACATTCTTTTGCACTCTCATAACCCGTCCGGTCAATGCTAGATTCTCAAACCCATACTTGATCGGATTCATCTTGGACATCCACCAAGGGGTATGAACCAGCATATACTGTCTCAGTCGGCGAGCAGCCTATGCCAAAGTACAGCAAGCTTTCTCGAACAGTGAATGTATTGTTTCACAGTCGGTAAACTTTTTGCTAAGGTAAATTGTATGCTCTTTTCGACAAGACTCGTCATGCTGACCCAATACGCACCTCATAGACCCCTCGAAGGCCGTCAAGTACCAGATTAACAATTGCTCCTTCCACAGGAGGCATCAGAATCAGAGGTTCCTGCAACTTATTCTTTTATTTCTCAATGCCCCTTGGCAATCATTATTCCACCTAACTGTTTGATCTTTCTTAACAGCTTGAATATAGGTTCACTTGCGGCTGTTAGATGAGATGTGAACCATAAAACGCAGTTCAATCTACCTAAGAAACCACGAACCTCTTTCTTTGTTCTCGGTTCAGGCATTTCTCTTTTTTTTTTTTTACAGGATCAACCTCGATTCCTCTTTTCCGCTCACAATAAGCCCCAGCAACTTACCGGACCGCACTCTGAAAGTGCACTGATTCAGACTAAATCTCAGTCTGAGTTGTCTTGATTGGTCAAACGACTTGCCCCGGTCTGCCAGATGCCCCTCTTCTGTTTGGGACTTTGCTATCATGTCATCAACATAACATTCAATTTTATGATGAATCATATCATGAAACAAAGTCAATCTGATACGTGGCACCGACGTTCTGCTGCTCTAGAGGACAGTCTTCTCTCCATGGTAGCTTGTGCACAACGACATCGGTGTCCAACCCTGACATATCCTGACACGACCAGGCGAAGGTATCCACATGCTCTTTCAACAGGGCTACCATTCTACTCTCGACTCGCCTCTGAAGCGGCCCTTATTTCCACCTCTTTTCTGACCTCGTCGGTACCCAGATTCACTATCTCAACTTGCTCTTCATGCGGCTGAATCACCTTCTCCTCTTGTTTCAACAACCTGGTTAATCTTCCAGCAGATCACAATCTTCTTCGCCTTCTTCTTCGGCATGATAGATCGGATTGTCGAAGTCATACAGAGGTGTAACCGAATTGTCATCAACGAGATCAGGAGAATTATTTTTCGAAGTTGGAACAAATCAAATCAAAAAAGGGAAAAATGAAAACAAACATTGCCATTTTTATTTGTTTTTAAACTGCAAAAATAAATGAAAAACAGGGAACACCGCTTTTAATGTGAAAAACATCCATTTATTAATGATGCAAAATGTTGCAAAATGAAACACATGAGGTGGCCCTTACAATGGACCAATACGTTTCGGGCAAAACGTATGGCTTTCATGCAAACAGAATTGAAAAAAAGAAATATTACTCTTCAGGATGAGTGATAGTGATGATTTTTTAGGCCTTCCAGTTCCCTGGTACGCACGATTTTATCCACGAGTCAAGTTCGCAGTCACTGTCAATCTCTTCACCCACCGCACAAGCGTGACCTGGATCCAGCATTCCAACACTGATGAATGTGAACGGTTGACGACGTCCTCTGTTTTGTTCAGACGAGTCTCGGCCTGACTGATAGCCAACCCCAAGCCTATCCGCTTTCACTTCAACGTCTACCATTTTTCCCCAGCCTCGGGCTTCTCCGCTCCTCACCACTTATATGGCCTGTTTGTAAGAAGACATGGACGGCCTTTTATCCTCTTTAGCAACAATGGCATTCTCCACCTTGACAGTTTCCAAAGCCTGACAGGGTGTTTCGCATGGTTCACCGTCCATTTCCACTTTCATCATTCCCTGAATCGTTTCCCTCATCATTGCACACCCATTTGTAGCGACAGCCGCACAACAATTATCACAACCAGGGAAAGCTCCATTCTTCATCAGATGTCTCTTGACCACAGACATCGGAGTCCTCAACTGATTCACATCCATCACCTCCATTTTTCTCTTATCCTTTGACATCACGTTCACCCCCATAGGACCATGCACCGGCATGGGGTTAGCATTAACACTCGGTGTCGGTGCAAAATTGATGGCTTTAGAATCCACCAAATCTTGAACGACATGCTTAAAAGCTTTACAACCCTCAATGCTATGCCCAGGTGCACCAGAATGGAACTCGCACTTGATGTTCTCATTGTAACCTGTAAGCCTTTGATCTGGTCCTACCGGAGCCAACGTCCTTGACTGAACCAACCCAAGATCCTTCAACCTCCTAAACAGAAGAGCATATGCCATGGGTGGCTTATCAAACTGGCGATCAGTCATCCTTCTTCTTGCTTGGCACCCAGCTTTCTGTGTTCTCTGTTGAGGTGGTTGCCGTTGCGGTTGTACAGATGGACTACCAACATGAGTGGTTACAGTGGCAACATAAGGGTGGTAACGATCCTTACCGCGTTCTTTCTTGGCCTGTACACCACCTGATTCAACCTCCTTCTTGAGCTGACCATTGCCAGAGGGATTCCTTATTACGGATGACGGAGCCTTTCCCTGAACTTTCTCCTTTATCATCCAGCTTTCAATCCTCTCCAACCTCTCAGCAATTGCTTTCTGCCCCAAGGCGAGCCCCTGCACGACTTTGAACAACTCCCCAATCATCTCTTTCAATTCGAGAATGTCTGTGTTGGGTGGATTCATCATTCCTGTGTCAATCAAACATGTTAGAAGCTGATACCTGCAAAATAGAAGACAGTTATTATGACTCACACATGAATGCAATGTCTATCCGTATGAGGAACACTCTGTATTTCGATCCTGGTTTCATCGAGACAGATAATAATTCAGCAACAACATTCTGACATCAATCGCCTGGTTTTGCCACACAGAGCAGGAAGTTATGATTTAGCAAAGATATCACCCGACCATATGTGTGCTGTGAGTGTGCAGATAAGCAAATAAAGCTTGAAGATCAATCATTGAATGATAATAACCACTGTATACCAAAAGTGCACTACAAGTGCAAAAGTCATACATCAGGCTGATACAAATCAAATACAATTCTCCAGAATCAGAAAGAACATACAAGCAAGTGAATTCCGTCAACATGCCTGACGGTAATCCAATACATGATAACAACTACGACAAAAGTCTAAGCTGAAGAAGGTCCTACAGACAGTTCTGCATCATCAACCATCCTGGTGAACTTCACAGCAAACCTGAGCTCAATGTTCTCCTGCTGCAATCTCCCTATCTCCTTCTGGTGAATCTTCATCTGTCGGAAATAATGATCCCTCTCAGCAAGATAGTGATCTCTCTCAGCAATGATCTTCACTTTCTCAGCTTCCCATTCTGTAGTAAGGACTTTGGCTCTAACTTCCCTCTGATTCCTCACAAGAATCTGCCTCCTCTTCTCATCATCAATGACCTTCAAAGCTTTAGCTAGCTTCTCCTTGGTAAGGTCATGCTCCTTTGTAGACGACTCCAACGCTTGGCTGATCTTGCGGTAATAGGCAGTGTCTATCTCGAAGCGCTTCACTTCCAGAGCATGTCTCTTATCCTGGTCTTCTATTCTCCCTTTGATTTCCTGATTAGCCATCTGAATTCTAGCAACACTCATCTCCAACTCAGTCTTCTCTGCTTGTAGCTGATCTCTCTCCTTCTTCATCTCAAGGAACTCCTCCATGCTGACAGAAGAACGTGGCCCCTCAATCAAAGGACACCAAGGATCACCTCCAGGAAATGGTAGATGTGTGAGCTCTATCCTCTTCCTAAGCCAATCATCAAACGGAGGAAAAGACCTGCTGTTAACCTTGCCAAAAGGAACCTTGCCCTTCCTCTGAATGTTACGCCATGCCCCAGACACTTGCCTCAACTGTGTCAGATTACTCTCAACCGGGAAATAGAAAGACTCCCGAATCTCGCGCTCGAGAGGAGGAACCTCCATAGCCAACCCCATCTGTCTCCTAAGAAGCGTCGGGTTGTAATTAACGCAACCCTGAACTCCTAAGAGAGGCACATTGGGAAAACTCCCACAACTGTAGATGAAATCTCGTCCGGCCACACCATTGTGAGTCCAAGCTATGTCCTTGGCTCGCAAACCCATCAACCTGACCGACCACTTGACAGTAGGATCAAGAGCGACAAAGGCACCTCTGGAAGGCAAATACCCCATAAACCATTTGTGCAACAGCTGAGCACAACATCGGATCAATCCGCCACGCCGTTTCTCATTCCGATTATGGACCGAGTAATAGACATCTCCAACCAGAGTAGGAATGGGATTCCTCTATATAAACAACCTGATAGCATTAAGGCCCACGAAGTTCTTCTGATTAGGAAACAGGATGGTCCCATAAATGCTCACAGCAATCAAAGCACAGACAGCTTTCCAATTACCCACAGCAGCATGCTCCTTGGCTTTGGCCTCCAAGAAACTCAGATGAAAACCGGGCAACTTCCCCTTCTCCTTCAAACCCCCTTTTGTCACCTCTGGGCTCAAATAAAGAGCACGAGAAATCTCAGCAACATCAGGCTCCCCCTTAGTGACAAAGAAAGGAATCTGATCTCGGATCTGAATACCCAGGATGCTGGCATAGTCCTTCATCAAAGGTCCCAACAAGTAATCTGGGAAAACAAAACACCTCAAGCCCGGGTCATAAAACTGGAGAAGAGTATGGATGACACTCCTATCACTGTCTGTGAGCCTGAAGACCAACTTCAGAATACCACCATAATACTCACGGAACAACCCCACATGGTCAGGTGTAATCAATGCTATCATATTGTAGCGGTGTATTCGTTACTATATGATCTATTGGTTAAATCATAAGCAAAGTATACAATAACATAGAGTCGCCACCGCACTTTTATTTATCCTAAGGACTGGTTAAAAAGCGAACAAAAACCTAAGAAGTTTTACTCGTAGAAAACTAATGAAAAAGATCAGAGAATCTGGATAAGGGGTAAATTACGCAATGGGAAGGTGTTAGGCACCCAATGCGTCCTAGGTACTCCTAGGGAGCCCTTTTCACACTTGTTGTTTGAAAATTATTATGTGTCATGACATAAGTATTGTGCAAACATGATTGGGATGATGAGGAAAGAATATACATGTTAATTATTTTTGTGTTTGGATGGATAACCATTGCCTACGTACCTTTACAGGATCAAAACCTCGTAGTTCGGCTAAAAAATTTCCAAAAGTTAGTGGATTCAATTTTAAAACACAAGCTCAAAGGTCTTACGTTACCCACGGGAGAAAACTCAACCTTGTATGACAACTAGTCCACCATGTGAGAAAGGCTTCAACTTGCCAGAGAGGGGTTAACCCTATAATAGGCAAGGAAGGCTTACAATTCATCTACTAAGGACAAATAGGTGAGATTAATATCAACCAACTAGGGTAAATCAAACCTATAGCTAATGCATGAAAACTTAACAAGCATGGACAAAGCCACAGAATCATTTGAATGAGTGAAGTTATTTGGATTATTTACAAAAAGGTCAAAGTATGATTAAAGTCAATTCAAAATGAAGTATTTACAAAATGAAGTTTGGAAAAATCATGGACTTAAGGTCCAAGTTTCTAATTTGGAAAGAGTGAGAATGTTTGCACAACACTTATTTCAGAGTTTTAAAACATGTGTGAAAAGGTAGGACACAATGGGATGAATGGATAATGGTGGAATGTAAAACTTCTTAGAAGGGTCCACCTCTTGAAATCATATAGAAGATGATTCAAGTGGGTCCTTAGGAATAGGCTACAGATGAGCAATAATATGGTAACAGACGAAAGTAAATAAAAGCGGATACTGGAGGCCACTCAATGGTCTTATACCTGTCTCCTAAAACAAGTAAGGATATCAGAAGCCACTCTATGGACTTACACTAATCTCCATCAAAATAAAACAAAAAAACAAAACAGGGAAGTCAACTGCCAATCTATCTGGACTCATGTTAACCTCCACAGTATGATCATAGGAAATCCAATGCCACATCACAGGGACTTACAATGAATCCTCACATACACAAATGAATGCACTAGGCAATGGGTATGAGTGACCAATGAGGTCTTACACTCTACCCCTTCCATGTCATGGGAACAGATGCCAACTCACAGGGACTTATAACTGGTTCCTCAATGGGTAAGCAAACAAGTCACATAGGTATGAAATAATGGACATGCTACAAGGAGCAATGAATGATAGTAAATGCCTTAAGGCATACAAGCAATCATGTATAGATGCATAATAAATCACAAATAATCAGATAGCACACTCTATAGCCAAACAAGGAGGCTCAATCAAAAGGGTTTGACTATGAAAGTCCACTGTAGTAGGTAAGTGTCGCTCTTAACCTGGCCATTGAGGGGCTCAGGTGAAGCAGATGAAAGGATATGAGGGGTATGCCTCATTGCTTCTATCTCAAGTTAGAGAGAGCATGTAAATACAAGAATGTGGGGGAGTTCAGAAAGATGGAACTCTTTCCCCAATTAGACTCGATAGATCTTGGGTTTGGATCTCAATGCTACAACCATGTAATGGGAGCAATGAGAAGACTCACTGAATAGTGGGAGATAGGCTACTTATCTCTACCTTCCACCAATTGCCTCAAATGAGGACTTTTCCTGCTTGGGACAAATATAAACATACACAAGCATTGCCTCTTAAGGAGGACTTCAGACAATTTGCCCGGCCAAATAACGGGCCGGGTCTCCAGACTACATGAAGAAGAAGGTTCTATACCTCAATGCAAGTTGCTATTTAAGCAAAGCAAAGCGAGTTCTTAAGAGAACTGAGCAACTAAAGGGTACCTGAAAACAATCCAATAAAATCAGCATCCCATTCATAATCAGATAACAACATTAGAATCAATTAACAAAGTACAATTATACAAATAATGATGTGCATAGCACAAGGCTCACATGAACCAACATCCTACAAAACAAATACATTAGTCATATGTGTCAAGTAATACAATCCATAATGTGGAGCAAATTCCTTAATCATTAACTCCTTAACCTGAAAAGGCACAATTAACTTCAAATGTAAGTAACATGACCACTAGGACTAGCCTAGGGTCAAAAGGATGGAAAAATCTTAAAACAGCAACCAATTCATGATCAAAGTCAAATTATATCAAATACAAAGGGATCCCAATTGGTCCCATATCCAAACTATGTACACATTTTAATTTACGCAACATGGAAGGCAAAAGATGCAATGTGGAGTCTCATACAAACAACCAGCAAGATCACATTCAAATAAATGCCAAAATGGCACCAAAAAATCCACAAAAATTATGTTCTAACCAGAAGGTATTCAGCAAGCCACATGTTAATTTTCAAGTCATTTGGACTAATAGATCAATAGGAATTAATTAAACATGGTACAGCATGCAAAAACTACATCAAATGAAGTCAAAAATTATACACCAACTTCCATCTAATGGCAAACAGCAATTGTTACATTCAAAATTCATGGGACCAAAGCCAAAAGCTACCTTAACATGTTAAGAACTATCCTACAAAGTTTCATGTCCATCGGATTAATTATGAGGATATGGCAACATAAATGCTAAAGGTTATACCTATGGAACTCTAACATGCTAGGCAGCAAGAAAAAATATGAATCAAATCGAAAATGGATTGCAAAAATCCACAAAAATTAACAGTGGTAGTAAACATGTCAAATAAACTTCCTGCAAAAAATTAGGGCCATTGGCCAATGGGAAGCATAGTAAACAATTAAGGGGATACAGCATGCCAAACTATGCCGCATATATACATATCCAATTTCCATAATTCATATATAATAGACCATAGGCTAAAAAAAACCCAAACCTATGTCAAAAAATCCAGAAGGATGTCAAGAATCAATGTTTAAATTTTCAATTAACTTGGATATAGCATGTGGTTTCTATAATTAAAATGGTAAAGCATATGGAAATAGCATACATTAAAGATATCTCTAAGTCCAATTATATTTTTTCCAAGCACTATTTTTAAATTTGTATCTATAAAATAGTAGAGAAAAAATGATGATTAACAAAAAAAAGTCTTGCATTTTTTGGATTATTTTTGAATATTATATGAATTTTTCTAAGTTTCTAAATATTTATTTAAGAATTATTTAGAATTAATTGGATTTATTTAATCAAATTTGGTGCCAGTGGCATAATTGAAATATTAAAGCCAAAGCCAAAAACGCTGCGTTTCAGTCATGTTGGATGGACGGTGGAGATTCGTTCTGGGAAGAAAAAACACGGATCAATTTCCAGATTCATCTTCTTCGCATGCGCAGCCGGTGTGTTCCTCGACGGGGATAGCGGTTTCGAGCAAACGGCAACGGAAACGAGCGATCTACATACCGGTCGAACCGGTTTCATCTCAGGAACACGAATGTGGAATCGATTTTGTCTATAACTCAAAATTCAGGACGAATCGAAGGAAAAAGAAATCGCGACGAAAACCTAAATTGATAATAATTCAACCAATTTCCAGCAATTCTACAATCCAAGACTTGTTATATAATCTACAAAGCGTAATCTACAATATCCATGACTCAATTTAAGCTATCTTGAAGTTCGATTCCCAACCTTTTCTTGAAACCGTGACGGATTCGGCGCGAGATGAAGCTTGAGACGGCGAAATAGATGCAGGAATCGGTTGTGAAAGGAGGACGACGAAGCTAATCCAGCTCAACGAAGCACCGATCGAGTAGTTTCTTCGGCTGTTACGGCAGCTAGCAGGTTTTGGCAATAGCACGAACCGGTCACCGTTTCGCTCCAATCTTGATCAACAGAAATTCACCATTACCTGCATATCACGAATCAACAGACAAATTCCACAATAATTGATGAAATCTTGATGAATTTGAGCGAAAAATGTTGGAGAAAAAGGAGAGAAAAAAGAGAGAATCGGTTTTTTTTTCTGTTATAGTTGAAAAAGTGATTGTGAAAAAAAAGAGAGTGATTGTGAGAGAGTAATTATGAGAGTAATTGTGAGAGTGATTATGAAAGTGGTTATTGGAGAGTCTGTGTGAGAATGATTCTGTTAGGTTGTGAAAAAATTTTGCAGAAAGTGATTTTTTGCTGTTAGCCTCTCTCCATTTTTTTTAGTAATTAAATATATATGCCATGCTTAATCTAAACTATAATTGTATTAAGCAAGAAAAATGAGATTAGTCCAAAATTGGTTTTGTGTGTCAATTTGGAGTTAAGCTCTTCAATGCTTAGAAGCAAGTTCAGCAGGAAATTAACACTTGAAACAAGTTGTAAATCCCCATTGGAAGCTAGTTGCATTGGCCTTTTTTCCAATTTCTCAATATTTCCAAAAATGGACCATTTTGCCCCTCTCTTTAAATTGATTCACTTCAAAAATGGCATTTTGCATGGAGCCTTTTCCAAAAAATCCAATTATGCAACTTTGAAGTACACATTAAATGGAGTTTGTGCATATAAAGAACTTGCATTTTGGATAAACCATGTGGTAGTTATGCCCTCCCGATTACGGGTCTTTTTTGAAATTCATCTGATCATATCTTGCAAACCACACATTGGATTTTTGAGTTCTTGGACTTTTTGGAAAGGTAAGAACAAGATCTACATCTGTCATGTTGAACAATTTTTCATTTGAAGCTTCCTTGGACTTCTGTTTTTGAGGTCAAAAACTTTTCATTTTGGGCAGCTGAAATTACAGGTCCGCTTGCCATTTTGGGAAATTGTCTGTCTGACTTCAATTCCTTCAACCTTGACCTTTGAAATGCCAAACGAAGCTTATATATACATGAATGAGATCTTTTCAACCATTTCCAATCATCAAATCACTGATTAAATGCACAGTTGACCACAGTTGACTTTTGTTGACTTTTGGTTGACTGGGCCATGTTCTGATGAATTTCAAGCCTCTTTCACATGAGATCTTGATTCCAAATGATATCACAAGTTATATGAACTCTTAATGAATGATCATGGTGTCCAAATTCTTCAAGAATGGCCACCATCTATTGCTCAAGGTCTGATTTGACTGTTTAACTGATGATTGCTTCAGCTGCAAGCAACATGGTTAGATGACAATATTTTTGTACTTTTGGTTAGTAAACATATGAAAAGCAATGATATACAAATGCAATACATGCTTGGTGATCAAGAATCACACTCACAAGGTAACCCACCCACTAGGAGGGAAGCTAGGGTATGCAATGATCCTTGAGGCCATGATATGAGATGATATGGGCCATGAGGGATCTTAGGGCCAAAATTGGGGTCTTACAGATGCCCCTATTTAAGGTCATTCTATCCGGAGAAGTGAAGTTTAGAAATCTTCATCTCGACGCGGTAGAATGGGCTTAAATAATAGTAATGAGACGAATTTTGGTCCCTAAGAGACCTCATGATGCAGATGTATGCATGCAAAAGACACAAATTCTGCGAGGGAATATGATTCACACAGAAGAAAAGACGATCCATCGGAGTAATACACTCGCCAGGAACAGAGACTCTAATAAGACTCTTATTGGGACTCTTATAGGGGATAGTAAGAAAAAGAATGCGTGAGCAGGACACGACTTTAATTAGGGTAATGACAAAACTGACACAGCGTGACTAAAACACGACTCCAAGTGGAGGATAACAGACATCGGACTAGAGAGCTTGCTGGGGAAGCAAAGGACTCACACCGGGGAATAAAGAATTCCAGAGAAAAATAAATCCATTGGAAAGACATAAGCTGACTCAAATTATCCATCAAGGATACTTCGGATAAAAATCCGGACTCGGACCAGGAAAAGATTTACATAGAATCTCCCTGCCGGGAAATGCATATACTGGGGAATAAACACCCATATAGCAAAAGGGTAAAAATCACCAAAGGAGACTCCGCAGGGGAACGTCTAACAAAGAGACTCTCCTGGGAAAAGCAACAAGAATGAGGTGTTACCGGTATAAGGGTAACAAACTCGGGAAGAATGAATATCTAAGACCGGTATAAGGGTGAGAGATATCAATCAACCAACATCTGAGACAGACCAACAAAGGGTACAAAACTCAGGGAAATCTAACTCCACAGGGGACCAAGGTCATAATAGGGAATAGACAGAAAGGAACACCAGGGATACCGAGGTATATAATAGGTGACCGACCGAAACGTGAATTGGTATATATGCCAAGACACTCATCATCCGAAAGGAAGGCTTGAAAAAGCAAAATCGACTTAAAGGATGGACCTTCGAATCCACAACGGGAAAACGAACCTTACTCAACTGGGGACACAAACCCAAAGAGTGCATGAGACATAATATCCATTACCGGCAGACCGTGGATAAGAATACTCGCATGAGATATATTATCTATTACCGTCAGAACGTAGATAATGAACTCGCATGATAAGAAACACCAGAGATACCGAGGTATATAATAGGTGATCTACCGAAAACGTGAATTGGTATATATGCCAAAACACACATCCGAAACACAAACTGGTTAAAGGATGGATATTCGATTCTACAAAGAATACGAATCTTGCTCAGCTGGGGAAAATCAACAAAGGACTCCAACTAAAGAGCGCATGAGACATATTATTCATTACCGGCAGACCGTGAATAATACACTCAAAAGGACAAGACACCAGCGATACCGAAGTATATAATAGGTGACTAACCAGAAAGAGAGACAATCGTTACCAAGCATCCGGGTAAACGAAAGACAACTCAAAAGAGATAAATTGCAAGCATCCGGCAATTATCCAACAACAAGGAAGAATATTCGACTCCGCAAAGGGAAATAACGAATCTTACTCGACCAGGGAAACACAAAAGGCTTCAACTGAAGAGTGCATGAGATATATTATCCATTACCGTCAGAACGTGGATAGTATACTCGCATGGAAGATTATCCACAACTGGTATAAGGGTTAATAAAGGATAAATCGTCCGAAACGAAAGGCATCGGGATACCAAACAGGCATATAATGATGACCAATCAAAGAGAGTAACAACATTACCGACAAAGAGGGTAAATGAAAGGCTCACTGGGGATAAATTGCAAGCATCCGGCAATTATCCACAAAACTGGGAATACATTGATAAATAACCAATGATCCGGGGAACAAATCACTAGCAAACGGTGAAAAGACCCACTGGCGACTTCAAAAGGATAACATTGCTAGCATCCGGCAATGATCCAGGAGACTGCTGGGAATACAAGTACTTACTCAAGAGCAACTACCCAAAAGCAGGGAGGAATATCAACATCGAATATTGAATGAAGATAACCACAAAGGGGATTAGGGTTTATATCTACTGAGTACGGGGCAGAAGACCAAAATCTGGCTGAGAAAACAAGGGGTTTAACAATACCGACTACTGGGTAAGAAACCAAAGACTCAGCTGAGGATAAAATTGCTAGCAACCGGCAATTATCCACCTGTATCATAAGATACAACTCCGCTGGAGAGAAAAATCACAGCGACATAGGATTTACAACTACCGAATACGGGGTAGAAGACCACAAAACTCCACCGGGGATGAAAATCACCACAGGGAACAAAACTCCGTTAGGGATAAAACCACAACAACAGAAAATCCACCACTAACCAGATCGAACCACAAAGGTTACCACTGCTAGGGGAAAAGAGATAGGACTCACAACTACCGAATACGGGGTAGAAGCCATACTCTGGTGGGAATAACCACAAATTAGGGTTTACATCTACCGAATACTGGGCAGAAAACCAAAAACTCTGCGTGGGGATAGAATAAATCATGAATCCGCACGAGAAACCAAAAATGAGTTTATAACAGACCGCAAACTCTGTTGGAGAGTAGGGAAATAGGCTTTACGACTACCGACTATCAGGTAGAAAACCACCAACTCTGGCTGGGGACTAAAAGGTATATAACCACAAGTTCTGCCAAGAAGCCAGGAAAATAGGACTTACAACTACCGGTATAAGGGTAGAGGCCAAAGTCGACTCTTGCGGAGGAATGAAAGGTATATAACCACAAATTCCGCCAAGAGGAAGAGAACAATAGGACTTACAACTACCGGTATAAGGGTAGAGGCCCGAAAACTCCGCTGGGGAACAACCCACTGGGAAGCACGATGAACAGACGACAAATGTCAATTCAGGAAAGATCCGAAAAGACAGACTGAATCAAGACACATCCTAATGAGGATATAACTCACATAGGAACCTCCATCCCAATATATGTGTTGGGAGGAAACGGAAGAAACCGTCATCCACGAGGGAATATCTTAGTGGGGAACTGCAGAAGGACAGACAGACATTTTCTGCTTATGGGCTGACTCTATATGGAGAGATTTAACACCCGACATCTGCTTAGGAAGATCTATAAAGATCTACATCCATAGCAGGGAACAACAAACAAAGGATATATGGCAAAAATGCAACATGAATATCTGAATGTTTCATGAATATGCATGCGTATGCGTGATTTATGTTTGATGAATGCTGACAAAACAGACATTTCTAACACAACAGTCCAGGAATCAAACGTCCGGTATTATACTTCCAGGGGAAAACCAACTGGAAAGCCAATTCTGCTGGAGATCTGTAAGCTATAAAGCAAAGATCTGCGGGTACTGCTGGAAAGCAGAAGCAAAAGAATCAGAGATATCAGGAGAATACCAAATCTCTGAGCAATGGATCAGCGGTCGTCCCAACCGGGGCACAGAAAGTCACAACAGGCAAAGAGCCACAAAGACAAATCTGTCGGGGAACAAGAGAATCAACATCCTGCAGGGGATCCTAGCAACACTGCTATGGAAACGGATCCAACATAACTCCATTGGGGAACAACCCACCGAGGGAGCAAAGGTCACCCGGATAGAGTTTGGCTGCACAAGCAACTCTACTGGGGATATCATCGACTACTCTCTTGGGGAACAACCCACTGAGGAAGGAAAGCACCAAACAAGTAGATTCTGCAACAAACCACTCTACTCGAGGCGAACACACATCTGATGGATCACATCGGTAGATTCTGCAATAAAAGCCGCTCTACTGAGGATCGAAAAGTAATCAGGAAATCAACACAATCTCTGGGTGACGGGGCTATCAACCGACCATACCGGGGATTGAAAGAGGTTCAACAGGCAATACTGCCATAACAACCGCTCTGCAGACAAATGCTGGAGAAAGATGGATGAAAATACTGGGATATCGACCCAATCAACCACGGAGTAGGAAAATAAATCCCGCTCTGCTGAGAATAGCAACCATTCTGATAGAGGGAAAGCAAACAACTCCACTGACGACTTCGCCGGGGAAGAGGTAAAGTACCAGGTATCAAACCACTGGCTTACCGGGTCTTCCAAAAGGAAAGCGACCGTGCTGAGAAAACAGACAAATCCGCTGGCAACTGCGCTGGGGAGAGTGACGACAACTCTGCTCGCGACTTCGATGGGGATATCGATAACTGTTCTACTCGCCAAGGAGACAAATAAAGTCTGGGGATAGCGATCCACTGGAGAAAGTGACGAGGCACCAAGGTGACAAACCATCAACTGCCAAATCTTCCACAAGGAAAGGATCCATGCTGGGGAAAACTGCTGTTGGAGGAAACTGAGTCTTCAACAACACTCTGCTTAGGGAACAACCCCACCAACAACTCGACTTGCAATAATGCTGGCAACCCACTTGGGGAGAAAATACAGGATACGGGGATATCACCCCACTAACCACAAATATTCTGAACACCTGAGCAATCAGGCCGGGGAGAGACTACTGCTGGAGAACAGACTGAGTCTTCAATACACAATTCTGCTTCGGGGAGTCAAAATCCATAGAAGCTCTGCTTAGGGAACAACCCCCAACAACCAAATCTCTACTTGGGGAACAACCCCAACAATCAAATCTGGAGAAGAAGAATACAAACCAAACCAGGAGTATGAACAAATGTCTTACCTGTTGGGAATCATGCCACCCTTGGGAGAGCACTGAGAAATTCTTTGAGTATCCTTTCAATCATTGTGAATGCTCACTTTGTTTAAAACAATAATTTTTGAAAAAATCTGTTTTTAAAACAATGACCTTTTATCAATTAAAACATGCAAAACATTTGTTGAATTGAAACAAATAAGAGTGCAAATAATTGGATAAGAGCTCAAATTTATTTGATGGAATGGTAGTCTGCAAATGGCAAGACTCCATAGATCTGTACAAATTTGAAATCAGCGATATATATTGGAAGAGGGCTACATTGAACATAATGATCCTTTCTCTACCAATTTGAATCTCGATGTATTCGAAGCTTCAGTTGACGACGGCTCGAGAATTCTCTGACGAAAAGACGGCTGATGAACAGAAAGTCTTGTCAGGATGCAGTTACTTGCCAAATCCCTAATTTTTGCCTAGATTGCCCCAGGGTGAGGTACTCAATCTAGCGGGATGCAAATATGCTTTTTTATCAAGTCTCTAACTTTTGCCTGGATTACCCTTGCAGGTTCTCCACCGAGACGCTCATTTTTGCCTAAGCCGCCCTTTCGGGTTTTCAACTTAGCGAGCAATTCTGTTTTTTCATTTGCATATACTTTTTTTTTAGGCAAAGTATCTTTTAACTGCATCTGAGTTCACAGGACGAGTGAAATCCTCTCCATCCATTGTTGTAAGCATCAAAGCTCCGCCTGAAAAGGCTCTCTTAACAACATATGGACCCTCGTAGTTTGGAGTCCACTTTCCCCTGGAATCGGGCGCGAAAGACAAAACTTTCTTGAGCACGAGGTCACCTTCTCGGAACACACGAGGCTTGACCTTCTTATCGAATGCTTTCTTCATTCTCTGTTGATATAACTGACCATGACACATGGCGGTCAATCTCTTCTCTTCAATTAAATTCAGTTGGTCGTAACGACTCTGAATCCATTCAGCATCAGTCAACTAGGGACTTGAGGGTATAATTTTTCTTTTTTTTTCTATTTGAAAAAATTTTCTTGATTTTTGCTTTTGCTTTGATTTTTCACCCTCTTCTCTTTTTTTTTTTTTTTACATTACATTTGTAATGCCCCAGTTTGACTGGTTTGCTGATTCTCATGATACAGCTGAATGAGCTTCTTTCGTGCTCAAGAAGGCGGGTACTCTCATCAGGAATCCCCTTCAACATCATCTTCCTCTGCCTCGAATACAAGGAATTCAAATTTGGGAGATGGCGTTGGATCATTATGTTCAATGGGTTTAGAAATCCCTGCATAATGATTTTGGATAACGAAAAGCTTTTGTATTTAAACAAGCAAATCATTTATGCAGATGAAAAAGGCTGTTTTTGTTTTTCAGGGTTTTTTGTGATCACTGATTTCATGCGAAAAAGCAAAAAGTGAAAACAAATGGAAAAACAAATGTTTTAGCAATGCATTAATTGAATGAAAACATCATTGTTTAAATGCTGCCAATAATGTCATCACTTCTCCTTTTGGCATGGGAGAAGGGTTTTAAACAAAGTGAGCATATTTACTCTGATCTATGGATAACTGTAGGAACATCCACAGCGACCCAATTGTGGCAGACACCACCAGGAATAACAAAGTTGTTCACATCCTCTGCATCTTCTTCAATGATAGCAGCGGCTTCCTCTTCTACAGACTGATCATCATGGATGAATCCTCCACTTGTGAACAGACCATGCTCATTATATGCCCCAGAACAGAAGCCAATGCCAGCCCGGGATTTGTTGTCTTCTAGCTCAATCACCTTCCCTAAACCAGCGACTGCACCACATTCAATGGCCAGTTTTGCATCACGGTAGGAAGCGAATGAAGGAGACTTCTTCTCGATAGGTTCATCAATGGATAAAGCTTGGAACGGAGTTCCAACTTCATCTTCTGCATCAATATATGAGAAGGAAGACAAGTGGCTAACCAGGAGAGCCTTTTCTCCCCCTACCACAACCAGTTTCTTATTTTTAACAAACTTCAGCTTCTGGTGTAGGGTGGATGTCACGGCGCCAGCCTCGTGAATCCATGGCCTGCCAAGGAGACAGCTGTATGATGGGTGGATGTCCATTACCTGGAAGGTAACCTGGAAATCACTTGGGCCTATCTTGATAGGGAGATCAACTTCCCCTATTACGGTCTTGCGCGACCCATCAAAAGCCTTCACAACAACCCCACTCTGCCTCATAGGAGGACCTTGGTATGACAATCTGGAGAGTGTGGATTTAGGCAACACATTAAGAGATGATCCAGTGTCCACCAACACGTTGGACATAGCATCAGATTTGCAATTCAGAGATATGTGTAGAGCCATGTTGTGGTCTCTTCCCTCCTCAGGGAGATCAGCGTCACTGAAACTCAAAGTGTTGCAAGCGGTGATGTTTGCAACGATACTGTCAAATTGTTCGATCGTGACGTCGTGATCAACGTACGCCAGGTCCAATACTTTATGCAGAGCCTCCCTATGGGGTTCTGAATGCAACAGCAAGGATAGTATGGAGATTTTGGATGGCGTGTGTAGAAGCTGGTCTACAACGTTATACTCGCTTTTCTTGATGAGCCTCAGCATCTCATCAGATTCTTCGTTCGAAATGCCACTCGGGCCAACTGAAGAAGTAGGAGTTTTTTGTACGGAGGAGGGTCTGGCAACATCAAGTGCCGGATTCTGACTATTAACCGCAGTCCCAACTGGACGCTCGGAAGATTCAGAAGCAACAGGGGCCTTAGGAGGCGCAGAGAATACTCGACCACTCCGGGTCAGGCCGCTCACATCGGCGATATTAGTCACAGCAGTTGAAGGCAAAGGCACTTCTACCCCATCTTGCACGGCAACTGGGTTGTACCTGAACGGCACAGCTTTATCGGATGAATACGGCACGGGGCCGGCAGGTTTAATCACAAGTGAAGGAGAAGTCTTCGGCTTGCTGCTATCGTAGCGAATAACAACAGGCTTTGGTAACTTGAACACTGGAGATATGACATTAACCTCAGGTTCGTCTTCATCAACATTGCGATTCTGGAGAATCTCAATGGTACCTTCGTCTAACAATTCTTGCAATTCTCGGCGGACCTGATTGCACCCCAGACGGTTCACCGAACAGATACGGCATTTATCGTGATCATGTACCATATGGCTGTACTGGCACAACAAGCGATGTAGCTCCACCAACGATTGTCTAATATGACTCACATATTTGACTTTGTATTTCCCAGGGCATCCCTGGACCATATTTACAGATTTCCCATGCGAAGGCAGTGGGTTCTTGGTAACATTTGGGCCCGAATCTTCGAAGCTCAAAATTCCACATCTCATCAGGTCTTGAACCTTTGTCTTGAGTGGATAACAGTTTTCGATATTATGGCCCGGAGCTCCGGAATGATATACACAATGTTGGTCTGGTTTATACCACCATTGTGGGTTAGCAGGAATAGCAGGAGGATCCCTGGGAGTTACCAATTTTCTCTCCAACAAGGAGGGATAAAGCTCTGCGTATGACATGGGGATAGGATCGAAGCTGATCTTTTTCCGGTCATAACTCAAATTGGCTTGATTTGTTGTACTCCCACGAGGCTGGTAGGCCTGTTGCTGTGGGCGTTGCGGTTGCTGATATTGTGGTTGCTGATACTGTTGCTGCTGATATTGCTGAGAGTTGTCTTTGAAGACAGGAGCAATATGGGCCACCTGATGTTGATGACCTGCACGGCGAGTCGGTTTCCTCTGAACCGGAGGTTTTCTTGATCTATGGGACTGCACAGCATGTGCTTCCCCATCCTTCTTCTTAGCAAAGGAGCCATACCTCTTGCTAGAAGAGCCTTCATCTTTTGCCAAACGTCCCTCACGGACACCCTCTTCAAGTCTCATCCCCATATTCACCATCTCGGTGAAGTCTGAGGGAGCACTAGCCACCATTCGCTCATAATAAAATGAGCTAAGAGTTTTAAGGAAAATCTTAGTCATTTCTTTCTCCTCGAGCGGTGGAGTGATCTGCGCTGCAAGCTCTCGCCACCTCTGGGCGTACTCTTTAAAAGTTTCTTTGTCCTTCTGCGACATAGACCTGAGTTGATCTCTGTCAGGCGCCATATCGACGTTGTATTTATATTGTTTGACGAAAGCCTCGCCAAGGTGGTTGAAGGATTGAATGTTGGCACTGTTCAGATTCATATACCACCGAAGCGCAGCACCGGACAAGCTGTCCTGGAAGTAGTGGATCAAGAGCTGATCGTTGTCGGTCTGAGTTGACATCTTCCTGGCGTACATAACCAGGTGAGCTAGCGGACAGGTGTTCCCTTTATACTTCTCAAAGTCGGGAACTTTGAATTTGATCGGTATTTTTACACCTGGGACCAGGCAGAGCTCGGCAGCAGACTTGCCGAATAGGTCTTTACCGCGGAGGGTCTTCAATTCCTTCCTCAGCTCAAGGAATTGGTCATTCATAGCATCCATTTTCTCATTAACGTCCGGACCCTCAGATGGCTCGGAATGATAAATGGGTTCTTCTGCCCTTGGCATAGCGTGCACAACAGGAGGAGCAGCAGTAAAGACCGGGCTAGATGCCGGCATATGAACGAAGGTAGGAGCAGGGATGTCAGGCATGAAACCTGGAGGCATGCCCCAAGGGTACCCGACTGGCATGGCATTGGGCATAAACTGAACATTGGCAGTAGGCACAACAGAAGTAGCAACCTCTGAAATCACAGTCCTCTGGACGGGAGATGCAGGCGGTTGAGTAGGTTGATTCTGAGCAGCGAGAAGTTGCTCCATCAGGGTGCCAAGTCTGGCGACTTCATCTCTCAGTTCTCTGTTCTCTTGCTCTAGCTGATCCATTACTCTTGCAGAATTTGCTCGGGTATAATACCGGTGAGTCAGCTTGTCTTCAAAATAAATGAAGAACAGAGTCAGGACAAGAAGACCAGAAACAAGGTACCTGCTTATGCAACATGATGCATGACATGCTTGTGCAGATGCTTTGTTTTATTTTCAAGGAACCCTTAGGGTATTATTTGCAATATTTCGAATATTTAAGCATTTTGAATTTCACATGGAAAATACCTCATTCAATATATTGGACAAAGAAGTACATCAATTTGATTCAACTACAAGGAGAAAAGGAAAGCAACATCCTATGGATCCCTAGGAGCTCTGGATGCTGGAAGGCGAGAAGTGCACAGCTTCTTGATCTCTCTCTCATAAGCTGCTTCCATATCTGCTTTTGCCTTAGCAAGCTGATCGTACTTCCTCTTCCAGAATTTGGAAGACTGAGGAAGCAAAGAAGTCCAAGTGTCGTTCGGGTCATCAATCACCTGATGCTCAAGAAACTCGATCAGAGCATCTTTCTCCTTAATCTGTTGCAGCAATTCTTCTCTTTCACGGATCCAAGCACGTGAAAGGTCTTCTTCTCTCGACTCCTCTACACGTTGGATAGGGAGGGTTGAAGGCCCAGCCACATCCAAAGGTGTAGGTTTCGGATAGTCATAAGGCATCAGGTATTCGGCAGCTCGCTGTCTGACCCAGGAAGTATAAGGCTCCAAAGCGATGCAATTCTTCGGACCTAGCTCATTCCTACTCTTCTTTCGGATATTGCGCCAAGCGCGGACGAATCTGGCTTTCAAGCCTTGGGGATCTTTACCCTCCTGAAAGAATACACCTTCTAACAGAATGTTATGAGGTTTATCCTTTAGGGGGAACCCAAGCTGACGACGTGCAAGTGTAGGGTTGTAGCTGATCCCACCACCTGTACCGAGAAGAGGCACATTCGGGAATTCACCACAAGAATCAATAATCTGCACAGTATCATATACACGATCGTACCAAGAGATATCATCATTAGTGAGGGACATGAGCCTCTGTGACCACCGTAGACATCCCTTATTCTCCTTAAAAGCAATGGTCTGCGGCAAGTGCGAAATAAACCACCTGTACAGCAACGGCAGACAGCAGACAATAACTCCACTACCCTTCATATTCCTCAGGTGCAGGGAGAAATAGGCATCGCCCAACAAAGTCGGAACCGGATTAAGAACTGAGAAGATCCTAATAGCATTCATGTCTACGAACTTGTCAAAGTTGGGAAATAGCACTAATCCATAGATGAGTAATACAAACAAAGCCTCAAAGGCGTCTTCACTCCTGGCTTCTCCATAGAAGGTAGCTTGAGCGACAAGGAACTCTGAAGAGAAACCCTTAATCCCACCTTTGGTAATCAGATTGGCTTTGATCAAAGCTTCATCTATATGCAACAGACTAGCAATCTCCTTAGCAGATGGAATACTCTCTAGGCCACTGAACGGCACCAGATCCAGAATAGGAATCCCAATAAGGTGAGAGTACTCTTCCAATGTAGGCAATAACTGGAAGTCCGGAAATAAGAAGCAGTGATACAGCGGATCATAGAACTGAGCAAGAGTGCTCATCAATCCCTCATCCACCTGAGTAGTCAACAGCGGTAGAAGCTTCCCATATCGAGCCTTGAAACCCAAGGGATCTAGTACATAAGGTGTCAGGTTCCTTAACTCTTTTACATCAGGCTGTTTGAAACTGTACTTCTTTGTATGCCTTTTTGGTCTTTCCATGTCTGAAAATTTTGCAAATAAACCCTTTAAGTTCCTTGAAAATTTTCTCTTTTTCTTTTTGATGACATGAAATGTAGATGAATGCATGACTGTGTGAATGCAACAATCACACTCAAGGATCAAGCAAAGCACACCAAACAAAGGTCATGGGAAAGCTCATTGTATCCCTAATATCAATCATCCATTTTGGTAGATTTAGGTTTTACACCTTATCAATACCCAAGTTCCATTGATATTAACGGTACATGAACCGGCTCAAACATCCTTAATATCAACCAGCCACTTTGGTGGATTTTAGGTTTTACACCTGATCCGGGATCCATTGATATTAACGATGTTTGAACGACTCAACCACGAATCACGGGTTTGTTGAGAGTCACGAGCATGGAGTCTTGGTTAAGAACCACCCAAAGGGAGTGTACTAAGGTTTAAACCTGCCAGACATGTTCTACCAGAGGTTCCCATAATCATCGTCCCATCTCTCGAATATTATCGGAGGAACGAATACTCGTATTCCAAGAATATTCTCAAGAGAAACTCTTATGAGTGTAGTATCGCGTGACAATCGCATCAGAACTTACATCTGAACGACCTCCGCACTACGTCCTAAAAATAGGCCAAGATGGGTTTGGTAATCTAAGGTCCTTGGCTTCTAAGGCACATGATTGAAAGAATAATGCCTAACCACAAATAACTTGTGTGACATTATTAATCCAACATGACCTCCACCAAGTGAATGGACTCGCAAGTCAACTGGCTAAGGACTACTCCACACCAGTCGACAAGACTATGCCATTCTCCTATCCTAGAGTGCACTCGAGTTCGGGTATAGAACTCATCTCACAGAGATCACCAAAGCAAACAGCAATGTATATCAAGCAATTCACACATTACAATCAATACAGTTATCCCAAATTGTACAAAAATATGTCAAATAACAAATAATAATATAGCACAACAAGGGTGAAAAGTTGGCAATACCACCAAGGATATTAGTCCCCAGCAGAGTCGCCACTTTTCTGTAGCGGTGTATTCGTTACTATATGATCTATTGGTTAAATCATAAGCAAAGTATACAATAACATAGAGTCGCCACCGCACTTTTATTTATCCTAGGACTGGTTAAAAAGCGAACAAAAACCTAAGAAGTTTTACTCGTAGAAAACTAATGAAAAAGATCAGAGAATCTGGATAAGGGGTAAATTACGCAATGGGAAGGTGTTAGGCACCCAATGCGTCCTAGGTACTCCTAGGGAGCCCTTTTCACACTTGTTGTTTGAAAATTATTATGTGTCATGACATAAGTATTGTGCAAACATGATTGGGATGATGAGGAAAGAATATACATGTTAATTATTTTTGTGTTTGGATGGATAACCATTGCCTACGTACCTTTACAGGATCAAAACCTCGTAGTTCGGCTAAAAAATTTCCAAAAGTTAGTGGATTCAATTTTAAAACACAAGCTCAAAGGTCTTACGTTACCCACGGGAGAAAACTCAACCTTGTATGACAACTAGTCCACCATGTGAGAAAGGCTTCAACTTGCCAGAGAGGGGTTAACCCTATAATAGGCAAGGAAGGCTTACAATTCATCTACTAAGGACAAATAGGTGAGATTAATATCAACCAACTAGGGTAAATCAAACCTATAGCTAATGCATGAAAACTTAACAAGCATGGACAAAGCCACAGAATCATTTGAATGAGTGAAGTTATTTGGATTATTTACAAAAAGGTCAAAGTATGATTAAAGTCAATTCAAAATGAAGTATTTACAAAATGAAGTTTGGAAAAATCATGGACTTAAGGTCCAAGTTTCTAATTTGGAAAGAGTGAGAATGTTTGCACAACACTTATTTCAGAGTTTTAAAACATGTGTGAAAAGGTAGGACACAATGGGATGAATGGATAATGGTGGAATGTAAAACTTCTTAGAAGGGTCCACCTCTTGAAATCATATAGAAGATGATTCAAGTGGGTCCTTAGGAATAGGCTACAGATGAGCAATAATATGGTAACAGACGAAAGTAAATAAAAGCGGATACTGGAGGCCACTCAATGGTCTTATACCTGTCTCCTAAAACAAGTAAGGATATCAGAAGCCACTCTATGGACTTACACTAATCTCCATCAAAATAAAACAAAAAAACAAAACAGGGAAGTCAACTGCCAATCTATCTGGACTCATGTTAACCTCCACAGTATGATCATAGGAAATCCAATGCCACATCACAGGGACTTACAATGAATCCTCACATACACAAATGAATGCACTAGGCAATGGGTATGAGTGACCAATGAGGTCTTACACTCTACCCCTTCCATGTCATGGGAACAGATGCCAACTCACAGGGACTTATAACTGGTTCCTCAATGGGTAAGCAAACAAGTCACATAGGTATGAAATAATGGACATGCTACAAGGAGCAATGAATGATAGTAAATGCCTTAAGGCATACAAGCAATCATGTATAGATGCATAATAAATCACAAATAATCAGATAGCACACTCTATAGCCAAACAAGGAGGCTCAATCAAAAGGGTTTGACTATGAAAGTCCACTGTAGTAGGTAAGTGTCGCTCTTAACCTGGCCATTGAGGGGCTCAGGTGAAGCAGATGAAAGGATATGAGGGGTATGCCTCATTGCTTCTATCTCAAGTTAGAGAGAGCATGTAAATACAAGAATGTGGGGGAGTTCAGAAAGATGGAACTCTTTCCCCAATTAGACTCGATAGATCTTGGGTTTGGATCTCAATGCTACAACCATGTAATGGGAGCAATGAGAAGACTCACTGAATAGTGGGAGATAGGCTACTTATCTCTACCTTCCACCAATTGCCTCAA